>NC_056728.1:1746344069-1746356569 GCF_019279795.1 Protopterus annectens | reverse complement strand
CCAGATTAACAAAAATACAGGAAATTTCCAGACTCTAGATCCAACCCATTTCAGCTTTGTCATGGGCAGTTACTGCCTGCTCAGTCAGGTGGACTTCTTTGAGAAGTTCATCAAGGCCATGGATGAGGGTAAGACAGTGCATACCACTTACCTTGATCTGGTCAAGGCATTTGACACAGTACCCCACTTGGGTATTATAGATAACTCCCAAAATTGAGCATGAACCTCTACATCATCAAATGGATAGCCAAATAGCTCATAGACATGACACATGTTATTAGAGTGCGAGAATCCACATCCAGCAAGAAGCCAGTCACCAGTGGAGTACCACAGGGTTCAGTGTCACGCCCTCTCCTGTTTGGAATATACTTCTCAGATGTCAAGGCAAATTTACATGGCCTTTGGCTGACCAGGTGTGCTGGAGACTGCAAGCTGGAGGGGCAATCATGACTCCCCAAACATTTTTAATAGCCTACAGAAAAGTCTGAAACAGACTAATTATTGGTGTCAGAGCCATGACCTCAAACTAAATTCAAAGAACTGCATAATAATAATAACCTCTGGGAAATCAAATACCCCTGCAAATTACAACATTGATAGCACCCCCTAAGAGTGGACACAGCAGTGAGAGATCTGGGTATTCAGATATAAGTAAGGGCATGGCGTGCAAATGTCAGGCTGTCATAGTAGCACTGCATTCAGCCCTTATCAGACGAATAATCAAGTACAATGCACCCTTGGTCATGCACCTCGCCAGGCACCTGCAACAGCTGGTGCATCCTCAGAGGTTTCTCACCAAAAAATGCAGGGTATAAGCAACATGTCATATGTGGGCCAATTAAAAGCCCTATCACTGTATTCAGTTTCCTATTAATTACTGAGGGGAGATCTGTGTCTGACCTACAAGGCCATCTCTGACCCAGCTCTGATGGAAATGTTGCATATTCACAAAACTAACTGTACAAGGGTTACCCTCTCCAAAGGTCTAAACCTGATCTCTGACATGAATACATTGTGCTGAACAGACAGACATGTGCCCCAGAGATTGCCCCTCCTCTGGAAGAAGTTTCCTATTCACGTGAAGCAGAGCCTTTCCCTAACCATCTTCAAGCACAATCTGGACCAATGGATGGGAAATCACAAATTCACTCCTGGGGTGGTGCCCATGTTCCTTATGGGCAGAGGCAATCTATAAAAAACAATCAAAACCCTGTTTGCTCACCCTTGTTATCCTTCTCCTAGGGACAGAAAATTGGGTAAAATCTGGGTAAAACTGGCTAGGCTTGTAAGGGCTCTTGCGTCATTAGCCTAGTGATCTCCTATGAACCTACGAACCTATGAGCCATAGTACATTTATATATATATATATATATATATATATATATATATATATATAGATTTTATATCTATCTATATATATATATATATATATATATATATATATATATATATACACATTTATATATATGGTTCCCTATCAGTTGATTGACTTTTCAGAAATGCAAACTCCATATGGTGAAGACCATATGATCGAATTTGTGAAAATTCAAAGCTTTTGAGGATCAGGAAATTTACCCTTTTCCTCACTGTACTGCGATCTCAGAGTTGGTATATACAATTTACAGGAAGTATGGAGTGCAGGGGGGCTTGCCCCCATGCAAAAATGTAAAAAAGGTAGATTTCTGGGTTACTTTTTTTTTTTTTTTTTTTTTTTGATGTCCGGGTTTTCAGAAACGTAACCATATGATCTCTTCGATATTTTTTTGAATTTCTGAAAAGTCAATCATCTGATATAGACCCTATATATATATATATATATATATATATATATATATATATATATATATATAATGATGTGCTATGAAGTAAATGTGTGAGTGTTGTTGCATCTTTCAGCTTTTCCCAGTTAGGGGTCACCACAGCAGAACCCTGATCTGCTAATGATTGTCAGTTGATTTTTATGTGCTAAGTTGCCAGCCCTGACACACAACCTACAACAAAGGTATGCCCATTCAAGCATATCTCCACGCAGAAGACGCTCTAGCTGAGAATTGAACCGGACAGCATTTTACTGTGAGGCAACAACACTACCGCAGCACCACCACCACGGATTGTGATTGTACTTTTAACAAAGGCTTGTATAAGTCTAGTTCCCACTGAAAGCTGGTCAGGAACTTATCTATATTAGATAGCAATCAGGTGTTAATTGCTCATTACTGGTGTATAAAAGAGAGAGTTGCGTATTCAAGGCATTTATGATGCCAGTTCCTCATTTGGAGGATCAGCACAAATTAAGTGCAAGTTTACCAGGAGACCCTAAAAGTATGGAATGTGACAGTCCATTTTGGGCCTGTTGATGAAGGTGGAAGCAAGGCCTGAGTGTGTCTTACACCCTGTACTTTTGCAGACCATTACTAAAAGGACTCTGTGGACTGTAAATATTTTGTTAGATAAAAATCCTGAATGTACTGTTTTGTTTGCCTTAAAAAGCATTTGAGCTAAGCTATTATATATTATTGATCTAAGTTATATATGCTGCTTACATTTTGCCTGGTAGTGTGTGACCTTTCAACTGGCCAGAAAAGTGCCATTTGCTATTCTTCATAATACCTTTGTTGCAAATTGCAAAAATATATGGTTCCCTAAGATATTTCTGCTCGACTGGTGTATCTGCTATAAAACTTTCTTCTCTACTGCTGTTCCTATTATCCACAACTATGGAGGAGTTGCTGAACATCTTTGTATACTTGAAAGAAGAAACTGCTCAGAAGCTAGCACAAGTACAGCAAGAGTCATGCTGGCCAGTATAGCTGCAAACCCCATGACTGCACTTGATATGAATAAACTAACCAGGGAGGATGTCTAGGAATCCTAGTTGGTAGCTTTTGAGAATGATGCTTTTTCAGGTGAAATGCAACTGAACCGAATGGACATTTTTTTCTTTTAATTTCAGCTAACAGAAGAGACAGTGGAAATGTATATGTACATGGAGGGAACTGAATACTTAAGACTATGACAAACTAAAAAAAAAATTGCTAGGGCAGGGATTACCTTACAATTACAATCAACACAATTGTATAACTGGAAAACTGGAAAATCACAGGTACATGATTTAAAACATACTTTAAAGCTTTGGCTAAAACCTGATAACAATGACATATTGAAAATGTTAGGAATTTTAATAGCTGACTGGTTTAAAAGAGCTTTGCTTAGTTATACACAAAATGGGTATTACAAAGTGATCCCAAGAGCTCTGATATGCTAGGAACTTTAGCAGAACAATTATTAGTTAACAATAAATTTTTTAAAATTGAGTAATATGCTTCTATGTCTAAAACTGCAGTAAGAAATGTCATTTTCTTTGAAACAGCAAAGAATAAGAAATGTGTTCATTTGTTTCAAATGTGGGGGATAGGTCACATTGCTAAATGGTGTGTTACTTATATTGAAGAGAATGCTGATAGTGGAAATGTGAAAACTGAAATGCTTGCTTTAAATGAAGTTGTCAGCACTAAGTAATTGTGCGCCACCAAGTTAGTGAAGTTTGTTGTCGTTTTTAGAAGGGACTGAGGTTCAATCTCTGTTAGATTCTGGATGCATAATTGTCCTTCTGAAGAATCCCCTGGTATGTTAGTGTAAAATTAATAGCAACCAAAATGTGAAAATAGTATGAGTTCATATTAACAGAAAAGAATATACTCTCACTCATATAAAAATTCACTCACTTATAAAAAAACTGTCATATTCTGTGGCTATAACCTCTGATATGACTCATGATATCATATTAGAAAATATTTCCCCTATTTCAAAGATCTATGGAAAATGTGGGATGAAGGAGAATCTATAGGCACAGTGCAGCAGACTGATACACATAATAATACAGAGGTAGAGCAACAGCAGCAGATATGCCCATTCAGTACAAAAATGATGAAGTGGGAGAGTAAGGCACTGACACTCATACAAGAATCCAAAATTAAAACCTAGAACAGGAACTTGATATAGGAGCTAAAGAAGGAGCTTGAATTTAGTTATGCATAGATAGTAAACAGGAGCTGGTCTGTCAAGAAATATGCTCCAGTGATAGTACAGAAATCAAAAACTGAAGGTGAATTGAGTGGGAACAAAAAAACTGATAGAGAATCCTAAAACATGAATCACTGCTGGACAGAAGCACACAGAAACTTCCATGAAGTGATAGCACAGAAACTGAGACAAAGATGGATGAAGTAGGGAACCTAAGAGGGGACCGTCAGAAGAAAATAAATACTAAAAGTGAGCTAAACAGAAGAATACTGAGTTCTAAGTTTATCTAATGTCAAGCAGAAAATTCAAATAAAATGAGGTTCTCAGCAACAGGTATTTGTAATTCAACAAAGAAGTAAAACTGATGAAAACTGATGATAAATTTTGTCCTAAGATAATCTTTACAATGGAAGGGCAATGTACTGAAAGAGAACAGAGCAAAAACTGTAGTATCCACTTATGCTAAGATAGAAGGAGAGCAACCTAAAAGAAAAGTGAGCACTCAATAGGACTGTGTTGATAGCAGAGATAGTTGAGCAAAGGGTGATTTGGTTTGGAAATACTCTTTGCTGAAGAAGACAAAGAAGAAGCTACAGTACCAAAATAACTAGGGGGAAAAAACTCCACCTTCCACATTAAAACAAGTAATGGAGGAAATAACCCGAGTCAGTGGACATATTAGTAAGCCACATAAATTTTAAAAGAGCGGTATGGGAAGATGATACTTTAATTGGGACAAAACAGAATACCACCAAGGTTGTAGGGAAAGATAGTGAACAAGATGTAGAAGAGGATCGTGGACAAGATCTTTCCATTTCTTCTTACCTCTTTTTTGAGTTGAAAGATGACCTCTTACATAAAGTGAGTAAGGAAAAACTCTACAGGAGTTCCTAGTGCCAAAACCTTATAAGACACTAGTAATATAAGCTAACCTATATTCACCTCGAGATAAAAGTAGGGAAAGAGTAATGTCCAGATTATGCTGGTCAGGCATAATAAACAAAAATAGAAAACTCCTGTGCTCCTTGTCCAGAATGTTAAAAAACACTTGCACCCATCCTGGTTTTAAAAGTTCATTGATCTTATTACCTATGACAGAGGTAATATTTGAACATATTGCAATGGACATTGTAGAGCCATTAGTGAAATCTAGCAATGGGTAGAATTGTATACTAGTAATAATGGAATATACTACTAATATTTCTGAAGCAGGGCTATTCATACCTTCATCCTCTAGGTGCAAGAAATATGGACAAAACCAAAAATAATGTGGGGGACAAAGGCCTAAAACCAGGGACAAATTTTAAATATTGTTCTTATAAACTTAGAAAGTTGCTAGAATAATGTGTTTTGCATTAGTATGCAGTTTTTGAAGGATATGAATCATGAAACACAAATGTATACTATTATCTAGTGATTTCAATCTTAAATGACTTTTTCAGAAAACCACAGATTTTATGAGAAACAGACAAAAATATCAATATGAAATAAAAATCTAGACAGTTGAAAGGTATGGTGTCATTACACACATCTAATGTCAAAGCAATTGCAGAGAATTGGTATTGTTATTCTGCAGAGTAGTTATCCCTAAACGTACTGTCCAAGTCACTCCCTTTATGTCAAAAGCACAGCAACAGTTCTGCCAGTGCTTTAAAATACAAACGTTGAAGTCATCAGTCTGCCATCTACAGACTGACAGATTGGCAGAGAAGTTCAATATAAAACTGAAGTCAACACTAAGGAAAGTTATTGACACAGACAGGAAAAACTGGGCCTAGTTTTTACCCTTCTTATTCTCTGCAATCTGAGAGTTGTCACAAACGTCAGCTGAGTTTACTGCATTTAAACTTCTGTACATCAAGCATACCAAAGACTTTTTGACATTGCTAAAGAAACTTATGAAGGAGAGAAGACACATTTAAAGTGTGGTAGTTTGCAGGATAGATAAAAGCTGGTAATGCCCGTAGTAAGGAAGCACATGCAGAGAGCACAGGAGATACAACAGTGAGCTCATAATAGGAATACCTAACTTAAAGAATGTAACCCAAGAGACCAACTAATAGGGATAGAGGCCTCCATGGGAAATACATTTCTACCAAGTGGCATGGTCTATTTGAGGTGACTTACAGAATAAATGCAGTGACCTACATGTTTAGACAACAAGAAAAAAGAAAGATAGAGCAAGTCCTTCACACGAATGTACTGAAGGCATGAAAAGAAGTAGAAGGTTCTGTGATTAGCCCACAAGATGGCATTTATACAGGAGAGAACAGAAACTCTATACATGCAGTCCAGCTACACAAATGCTCATCAAGAATACAATAGCAGGAAGTAAGAGAATTTCTGTTAAGAAAAAGAGTTTTCTCAGAAATGCCTGGAAGAACTAAACTCACAGAACAGAGTATCAAGACACCTGCTGTGAAGGATAGACTAAGGCCTTCTAGAGTATCAGAGTCACAGCAACAATTAATAAGAAAAGAAGGCCAAAAAATGCTCAGCCTGACCATAAAAGAAGAGTCATAGAGTGACTGGAGCAGCCCGGTACTTAGTCCTTTAACCAGAAGATAGCATTAGATTCTGTAATGACTTTAGGAAATTATTTAATATTTCAGAATTAGGAAGCTATCCCACATCCAGATGTCATGAGTTCATCAAGTACTTTGGAAAGCCTAAATACTACTTAACAACACTAGATCCAACAAAGAAGCGTTGGCAGATTATGCCCTCTGCCAAATAAAAAACAGTTGTGGTGTGCAACTTTGGCTAGTATACTTCAGTATATAGTGTTACTATTAGACTTACATGGAGCCCTAGAAACCATTCAGAGGCTTATGATTGAACTCTTCAAGTCCCATTCATAACATGCTGTTATGTTGTTGTTTGTCTTTTCCCGGTTAGGGGTCGCCACAGCGGAACTCTGGTCCACTAATGATTGGCAGTAGATTTTCACGAATGCCGAGGTGCCAGCTCGATGTCCAACCTTCAACAAAGGCACACCCATTTACGCATGTCTTTTGAACGCCCATCCAACCATGGGGAGAACATGCAGACTCCACACAGAAGGCACTCCCCGCACTCCAGCCGAGAATCGAACGGGAGAACCTCTTGCTGTGAGGCAACAACGCTACCACTGCACCACCTGGATAATGTGGTCTTTCATTCAGAAGACTGGGGGATTTTCACCTACAAAGGCGCAGGCTGTGCTACACTCAACAAAAGAGATAGGATTCTCTGTGAATGCTTAGAAAAGTAAATTGGGTAGAAGCCATATATTTAGAATATCCTACAGAAAGAGTTGTAGTAAGACCACAAAAGGAAAAAAATGAGGCCACAGAAACTGACAGGTAAAGGTTTTTCTTGGACTAGCAGGTTATTACAGAACGTCTGCCCTAACTTCACAACCATTCTTATCCTTTGACAAATCTCACAAAAGGGCAAGGACCCCATCAAAGTACAATGGTCCCTTGTAGCAGACATAGCATTTAATGAACTAAAATAGATCCTATCATCTGAACACGTGTTAGTAACTCCTGAATTTACTAAAGAATTTACCTTATAAACCAATGCATCAGAGGTAGGTTTAGGGCCAGTGTGTCCCAAGACATTCAAAGTGAGAAGCATCCTATGTACTATATCATCAGGAAACTTGGCAGTGCAGAAAAGAGATACTCAATCACTGAATTAAAGTGTTCATCAATTAAGTGGGCTTTCTATTCCCTGAAGATTTATCTGTTATGAAGGCACTTCAGATTAATAGACAGCCATGTTCTTCTACAAAGACTGAGTAACCAGACAGATAGCAATATGAAACGTTACAGGTGGGTGCTATCTTTCTCACATTTTATATTTACAGTGACTCACAGATCTGGCCTATGCAACAAAAATTGCAACAGATTGTAAGAGTCATATAACCCTGTGGTACAGTTCAAAACCCACTGGTTTTATGCTGGTAAAGAAACAATTGTGACATGCTGTGAACTAAATGTGTGAATATGCCTTTATCAGAGGCTTATATATAGACAGTTCCCACAGAATACTTGCTAAGAACTTATATGTATTAGACAACAATAAGAATAAGGTGTGAATTGCTCATCTTTGGTATATACAAGAGAGCTGCCTCTGGAAAATAATTCCTGCACTCAGTTGGCCATCTGGGTTCATAGGTTCATAGGTTGGTACTAGGCTATCAGCCTTAAGGCCTATACAAGCCTAGCCATAACAATTCCTTGGCTATTTCTTCCCACAGTATTTACTTCCCTGGACCCCTGTCTAGCAAGGCGACTGACGTGATCTCCGGAGTAAATTTCCTATCTCCCATCCAGTTGTCAAGATTCCTTTTGAAGCAGGCCAAGAGGCGCTCTGCTTGACATGTATGGGCAGTCTATTCCAGAGTATGGAGAGTCTCTGGGTCAGGAACCTATCTCTCCAGCATGTGTTGTTCATTGTGATGATAAGGTTTAGGTCCCTGGAGCTTGTGGCTCTGAGGTATTGGGATTTCTTTAAGTGTAGCATGTCCAACAGCTCTAGGTTTGACATGGCCTTGTATGTTAAGCAGAGATCGCCTCTGAGTAGACGATATGTGACAGTATAGCAGGTTTTTTTAATCCATTGGGATGGTGGCCTAATGGTTAAGGTGCTTGCCTTACAAACACAAGGTGCAGGGTTTGAGTCTAACAAGGGATAACTGGCTAGGCTTAAAATGGCTCGCAAGGGCAGTTAGCTTAGTACTAACCTATGAACCTATAACATTATTTTGTTGGGAGGGTGGCCTAATGGTTAAGGTGTTTGCCTTACAAACACAAGGTGCAGGGTTTGAGTCTCACAAGGGATAATTGGCTAGGCTTAAAATGGCTCGCAAGGGCAGTTAGCCTAGTACAAATCTATGAGAGTCTAAATCTATGAGAGTCAGCATAGGACATCTGCTTTAGGCCTGTGATTCTTTTAGTGAGGTGTTTCTGTGGCCTTTCCAGTTGTTGCAGATGTCTTGTGAGGTACAAACCAAATGGGACATTGTACTCTATGAGGGGTCTAATGAGGGATGAGTACAGTGGGACAATGACCTCCTTTTTTTCTGGATGAAAAGCCCTTAGTCATGAGGTGTGCCACATAGAAGGATTTCCTCACTGTTGTGGCAATGTGGTTATCGAAGGTGAGACCACTGTTCAATTGTGTTCCTAAGTCTCTTATCAAACTTTCAGTGTTTAGTGTACAGCATGCCACCTATGTGGTAATTCATGGATACATGGTTTTTCCCAAAGGGGATAACTATACACTTCTTGGCATTGAGCTTGAGCCCATGGCTCTGGCACCAAGCATCTGTTTCTGTAAGGCCCTTTTGTAGAATATCCACATCATTTGGGGATTCAATAATGGCTCCCAGTTTGCAGTCATCTGCAAACTTTGTTAGCCAGAGTCCCTTAGTGTTGGCCTGTACTTCAGAGAAGTAGATGCCAAACAAGACTGGTCCCAGGGCTGAACCCTGAAGTACTCCACTTGTCACTTGTCTGGACCTGGATTTGGAGTCAGTTACTTTTACAGTGAGGCTCCTGCCAGTAAGCCAGATGGCAACCCATCGAGTGACGTAGGGATTCATGCCCAGCTTAGTAAGTTTATCTATGATTCCAGAGTGGGGGATGGTGTCAAAGGCCTTGGCGAGGTCCAGATAGGCTGTGTGGACTGCCTTACCCTCATTCACAGCTCTGGAGACTGATTCAAAAAAGTCAATCAGGTTCAGGAGACACGATTGGCCCTTCACAAACCCAAACTGGGTGGGGTCCAGTGTTTGAAGGTTGCCAATGTCTTTGTTTATAAGTTCCATGATAATACGTTCCATGGCCTTGCAGATCAGGCTCATTAGACTGATGGGATGGTAGTTCCCAGGATCCATGGTGGTTCCCCCTTGTGGAGTGGGATAACTATAGCTGTGCACCACTCAGTGGGCATGAAGCCTGAGGTGAGGCTATGATTAAACATGACACTTAGGTGAGGTGCCAGTTCAATTTGTAGTTCATGTAGTACACAGCCTGTGATGTTGTCCAGTCTGATGGATGCTGTATTCATAGCTTTGGAGAGTGAGGTTCTTACCTGTGTGGCCATGATTACTGGAATTTGGCAATCTTTCAGTATTGAGATGGGCCATTTAGGGGGTGATAGGGGGTGAAGTTGGCACTGAATCGATCTCCCAGGATATTGGCAATGTCCTTGGGATCAGTATATTTAATGCCATTCTGTTGTAGCTCAGAGGAAATCTGAGCATTGCCAATTAGATTCTTGACATAGCTATAGAATGCCTTGTGGTTGTCTTTGGAATCTTTGGCAATTTTATTTTTGTAACTAGCTTTAGAGGATTTTATGAGGGGTCTCGTTTTCTTACTGAGACTGGTAAGGGAGTTTTTTTGCACCCTGAGATTTTCCTCTTTTCTGCAACAGTTTTTTCCTTCTGTTGTATAGTTTGTTTATGACAGGGGACCACCAAATTGGCTTCCTTTTTTGGAGGAGAGTGTCTTGGTTCTATTCGAGATGGCACGATTCATGCATGAGTGGATGTACACATACAGTGCTTTAGTGTAGGATTCGGCAGTCGAACTTTCAGTTCCCTTCTGCATGGGTGTCCTGAAGTTTGTCACTTCTGACTTGAGCAGCATGAAGTTGGCCTTGGAGAAGTTTTTTATGGATATTTCCTTACTGGGGAGTGGGAGTGGGATGTGAATGTCAAAGGTGATTAGCTTATGGTCAGACCGAACCAATGGGGGCGTGACCACTGGTGTGGAGCATCTATTTCCCATGTTGGTAATGACGAGGTCAATGATATTGGGGCCCAGGTGGGACTATGGATTAGTTAATCCAGGGCATTGGAATTTATGAATTCCAAGAACTGTTGGGCAAAGGTGTTGGTACAAGAGTAGTTTTCCCAGTTAATGACAGGGTAGTTGAAATCACCCAGTATTAGGGTATTTGTTTGTATCTTAATATTTTCCAGTATGTTTAGAAAGGTGTAGTGAGAATCTTGGGGCATGGTGGGTGATCTGCAGCAAGCTACAATTTGGATTGCAGTCTTACCTAGTGTTAGTTTCACCTGGAGAATTTTGGATGCATTGTGTTGGGCAACTAGCCTGGAGGTATGAGTATCCTTGGTGAATATGAACACTCCTTCACCTTTAGTGTTTGGGTCCTGGTTTGGTGGCCGGAAAGTGTGATAAGAGTTGTAGCTTGGTATTGCAGGGGTGCTCTCTGGAGCCTTGAACTAGGTCTCAGTTACTACACAGATATTGATGTTCTTCATTTTTAGGAGTGCCTCAAGAGAGTGCATGTTGAGATTTAGACTTCTAGCATTGAGTAGAATTACCTTCAGATTTTGCATACTTGTACCTGTTACAGTGGTGGTTTTGTCCTTTGAGTCTTGCCTAAAAAAGGCACTATAGGGGTGGCAAGAGCCTTAGCCAGTAACTTGAATCACAGGGGTGACAGGTGCAGACCATCTCTGGCAAAGCATCGTGGTTTGTCAGTCATGTTGTCCCAGGTAGACAGATACTGGATCCCCTTTGAATGACACCAGAAGCTTAACCAATTATTTAAGTCAATCATTTTGTCCTTATACTGTGGTATCATTCTGGGGAAAGGCAGGATGCTACTCAGGGCTAGGGTCATACCTGCCTGGGACACATGATCCGAGAGCTCTTCCATGTCTCTTTTCATTTAGTCCAGGGAGGTACATCTCAAGTCATTCACTCCAACATGGACAATGACACAGTCATATCTGTACTTGTTGTGGAGTGACTTTAGTGCATGCATTATGTGGAGGATCCTGGCACCCAACAGGCAGCTGACTGTAATTTTCTTCTTGTTCAGCCTGGTGAGTGGGACATCAGTGTGCCTGACTATAGAGTCACCTATGACTAAAGTGTCGGGTACCTTGTCTTGCCTTAGGGGCTGTTGGGTGGCATACTGGTGTTGTAAGCTTTGGTTGTGATTGGTGTTTGTGTTTCAGCTTTGGAGGCCCTTGTTGCTTGAGCAGGTTAATGTTAAGGGCCTCTGCATATGTGGGTTTAGTGTTGCTATGTGTGAGTGTTGGTGGTGAGGGTTTTGAAGGGCTATGTGTTGCTTGAAGGGTAGTGCAGCTGTTAACCTTCTCCTCCTGATTGTCTAGCACAATCTTGGCTGGAGAGAGCTTTGCTTCCAGTTTGACTATGTAAGTGCATCTCTCACAAATTGTAGTGTTGAGTGGAAGGAGGAGAGGGTTGTCTGTGTACATGAGGAAATTGCTGCATTGCCCCAGTATGCCCAGATTCACCAGGTCAACAGGAGAAATTACCGGAAGCTGACCCTTGGACATGCCTGATTAGGTGCTTCCTTTTTTTTTTTTTTTTTTGTAAAATACAAGAGCTGTTATCCCTTACCTTGGCAAGATACTTTGCAATTATAGGCTGTTTAGTGCATACGATTAATTTCTTCTTATTAATAAGGAGAGTTAAGTGCTT
>NC_056728.1:1746299069-1746339069 GCF_019279795.1 Protopterus annectens | reverse complement strand
ACAAAACAAGAAATATATATGTGTTCTTTTCTTTGATACACCTTCCTGACTTTATTAAGTTATATTCCTTGTATAATACAGCACACTTGTTAGAGTGCATTTTAAATTTATTGTTTGAACATTTTTCCAGTAGGCTGTACTGTAGGCAATGAAACAAAATGCATGAGCCAATAATGACAAAACTGCCCAATTCAGAACATTTCCATCATAAAAGTCTACTTTCACACCCACACTATAAACAGAATGACAGTAGTGTAAGCCATAGGCATCTTGCACTGCTTCTCACACTTATTTTCAATTTGTTTTTGGGGGGGGGACAAAAGGTCAAAAATCAGGGACACATTTTAAACATTGCTTATATAATTTTGTAAAGTTGCTAGAATAAAACTTGTTAACACCACGCATTTCACTTGTAAGTTTTGAACCCATGAACCTATGCACTACAGTCAGAGCAACATACCACTATGCCAAATCAGCAGTTTCCTGAAAAATAGGAAGACTGAAACTTAATGGCTATCATTTAGTGAATCCAGTTCTCACTTCTCACCACAGCTCTCAACCTCTTAGCACAAAAAACATGGACAAGCCATTAATGGGGGAATATAAATTCAGTTCTCATTTCTCACCATAGCTCTCAATCTCTTAGTACAAAAAAATGGACAAACAAAGCCAATAATGGGGGAATACAAATTCAGTTCTCACTTCTCACCATAGCTCCCAACTCTTAGCACAAAAAAACCTGGACAAAGCTCACAAGTGGTGGTGGCTAGGGACTTACCAGGGACACATTTTAAACATTGCTTGTATAATTTTGGACACACACACACACACACACACACACACACACACACACACACACACACACGCACACACGCACACACGCACACACACACACACACACACACACACACACACACACACACACACACACACACACATTCATATAGGTAGTATCTTCAGTAAAGCCTTCAACCTAACATCACCAAAATAGGGAAAACTGTCTCTCATAATTCAGGGCAATTGGGCAATATGTGGAACACTTACTAACAGTGTTCTAACACCTTAAGCTAAAAATCTGATAGCATGATTAAAATATGATATTTTATACTTACATACATTTTTTGATGAATTATTATGATTAAGTAGTATTTACCATGGATATTAGTTAAAAGAATTCATAGCAATGTGAAACAGAGTCAGTGGAGCAGTATCTTTTTAAGTCTAAAAAAGGAGGAACGTTTCTCATAATTATGTACACTTGAGAGGTGTGGTATGTTGTATTACTACTTGTTTATTCTGAAGTATTCTTTGATGCATTACTACTTGTATACTAAGTGACACATTGTAGATCATATTTTTAAGCATTTGACTCATGTCCATAGCTTGATGCTGTAGTCTAACCACTCATACAACTCATTCACAATCATCTTTTACATGATCAATGAATTGTTATGCTTTGTGTAGCATATATACTGTGTCTACTGAATATATACTTGTATGACTTCAGGGTATATGTAGATTCTGTGACATATGAGTAGTAAAAAAGCAAAAGTAATATGTTACAGTGTGACAAGATGGTTGCATGTGCATGATACTGTATATATGCAGATGAAGTGCATGTCTTGAAAGAAATACAAAGACAGATTTTAAGGAAACTACACTGCTTACCCAGACAGACTGCAGAAACACAATGGCACTGTACTTTCTTTTTTTTTTTTAAATATTTTTATTCATTTCCAAAAACAAGAAAACATGAATGCAGGTTATTTATGACAATGAAGTATTTACAAATTATTTAAAAAGGTAGGCTAAAACCTCTAAACAGATATCAAACATTAAAACCAAAATAAAGTATTTACAAGGGTGTCTATTGTTGACATATAATTGACTTTCTATACAATTGTTTCCTGATTATAATCTGCTGCAGTCATTATTCTCCAGTATTTCAGTTACTTTTTGCCATGCTACGTATAATGATGTAGTTCTTTCAGTTCTTCCTTTAATAGTGTTCATTTCCAATTGCGATACTGCTGACACCATATTCACAAATTGCTTAAAAGTTGGAGAAGCTTTGGATTTCCAGTTTGATGTAATGTTCTTCCTTGCAATAGCTAGGAGAGTCCATAAGATTACATATTTTGTTCTTGGCACACAGTTGGGTACAGGTGCATTAAACAAAATAATAGATTTGGAAATCTGGAATTTATCATTGAATACCATTTGCAGAAAATAATTTATTTTATCCCAATATGGTTTAATCAAATGGCATTCGTAGAACATATGTTGCCAGTCTGCTTTTATTGATAAATCACATCTCCAGCAGCCAATATTTTTCTTAAACATAAGTTCCATTTTATGAGGGGTTACATAAGATCTGTGTATGAATTGCCATGTAAAAGTCTCCAATGTAATGAAAGTGATGTCTACTTTGGAGAGAGAAGAATTAGTTTTTTATCTCTGTCATTTGGCACATGTCCATTAACTGATCTATAATAATTCCATATTTTGTCATTATTATGCATTTTTATTTTTTTGTTTGTTTTATAAATAGATGATAAGTATCCCTTTCCAGTAATGGGTTGATTCGTTAGTAATATTATATGTTCTTTAAGGTTAGGAACATTTTGTCTTATTGATGGTTGCATTGTTTCTTGTTTGCTTAAAATATACTGTCTTAATTCTTGTACATGTAACCACGAACTATCTTCCATATTTAATTTCTGTTTAATCTGGTCTATTGTCAGAGGTTTTCCAGAGTTTAGCAATTGATGCCAATATATTAATGCCTTTTCTTTAATCATGTTGACTACTTCCATATTAAATGTTATTATATTACCTTGTGTGTACGCTACTGGATATAAAAGAAATGACCATGCTTTAATATCAGGATTGCTATTAATAAGATTTTGGAACATTTTTAATGTATAAGTAATGTATTTGGAACTTATATTTTTATTCTTATGTATCATCATATATTCCTTCATCAGCCATAGAAAATTGTTTGGTATGAAATCTGTATACTTATTTGCTACTACAAATCCTGATTTTAACCAGATTCTCTCATGAACTAGCTTCCATTTTGATGTATATTTTGTATTTAGCCATAATGATATTGTTTTAATAATGGATGAATGCAAATATATTTCTATGTCTGGTAAACCTATGCCACCTATATCCCAATCATCTAGATGATACTTCATAGCTATCCTTGTTTTTTTTGGATATCATAGGAATCTTACCATTAAATCATTTAATTGTTTTAGGTGCGATTTAGCTGGTGGCAAAGAACAAGCTTGTATGACATAAAGAATTTTTGGAAATATGATCATTTTAATTATATAAAGCCTTTCTTCCATTGAAAAGAAGAATTTATTCCATCTTTGTATTAGATTTTTAATATTATTTAAGGTCTCTTTATAATTTGTTTCAATTGTAGTATCTAGGTTGTTAGTTATTATAATTCCCAAGTATTTAATTATATTATTGGTAGAGATATATTTATGGTATTTTTTATTTAGATCTTTTTTATTAGTATTTATAAGCAATACATTTGTTTTGTTCCATTAAATTTAAGACTTGAAAAGTTTTGAAAGTTTTGAATTGAGTCCCATAATGCTTTTAAACTGCTATTATTATTTTTTAAGGTAATTAAAATATCATAAGCAAAAAGTTGAATTTTAAGCTCTAGGCTGTTGTCTAGTTGTATTCCTTCAATATTTTTATCCATACGTATATTATTTGCTAAGGGTTCAATGACTAGTGCAAACAATAATGGAGAAAGAGGGCAGCCTTGTTTTGTGCCCTTAGTTATTTTAATAGATTTAGACAGACAAGATCCCAGTTTTATATAAGCCAATGATTTTTCATATAATGATTTTATTAACAAAGTGAAGTTGTTTGAGAAGCCATATTCTTCTAAAACTAACCACAGATAATCCCAGTTCACTGAATCAAATGCGCTATTTATGTCTAAGCTAATAACATTCATTTTGTTTTTTGTGACATATATATAATCAATTAAGGAAAGAATTATTTTAATGTTGTCATAAGTGTTCCTATCTTTTATAAAACCTGTTTGATCCTCCTCTATCAAAAGTGGTAGTAATTGTTTTATTCGAGCAGCATGTATTGCCATAAAAATTTTATAATCTATATTAAGAAGTGAAATGGGTCTGTATGATGAACATTCACTGGGATCTTTATTTTGTTTCAGAATTGGTGATATTAATGTGTACTTCCAAGAAGGAGGAATGTCTTTACCATTTTTAACTGATGTAAAGACATTCGATAACAACAGCAAAGCCTCATTTGATAGTAATTTAAACATTTTCTGGGGTGATATTATCTATACCTGGAGCTTTGTTTAATTTTAGCTTATTTACTTCAGCTTTAAGTTCTGTCATTGTTATTTGTTTATCTATTAGTTGTACCTGCTCCTCTAATAACCTAACTTTAACATTGTTTTTGAGAAAAGCTTTCAATGCTGAATGTGTTTCTGTTTTCTCATTTTGATTATTAAGTTTATGAAAAAGTAGCCTAAAAGCTTCTAGTATTCCTTCTAAATCAGATACTTTCTTTTTGGTTTCTATATTATGTATTTCCTTAATTTGATTTGTTTTAATAATCTTTTTAGTCCTATTTGCTATTCTTCGTTGGTTTTAGGGTTCATTGAATAGTAACATAGTTTAATTTTTCTAAGTTGATCATTGTTTTGTGGTGTAGCGTCTCTGAGTATTTTTTATTAGTATCTTCTAGTTCTTTTATTAAGTTGGTATTTCCATTTTGAATATCAAGCTTTAAATTATCTACTTTTGACTGTAATTCCATTAATTCCTTATTCCACTGTTTTTGTTTATTTTTATACCATCCCACCACTCTTCCATATAGGTATGCTTTCAATGCATCCCATATATATATTTCAGATACATCTTTTGTAAGATTGATATCTAGGAATGTTTGTGTCTCTTTAATATAAAATTCCTTAAAATCTTTGAGATTTGTTATGTAAGATGGTATTCTTGTTACTGATATCCTTCTCTTGAAACATAAGTCTATCTCAAACGTTATGGTGTTATGGTCCAAAAATGGACATGAAATTGTCTTGACTTTATTTAATTTAGAGGTTAAATCCTTTGTTATGTACACTCTATCTATTCTAGAGTATGTATTATGTCTATGGGAAAAATGTGTAAAGAATAGTGAATGTGGGATAGCATACTCATTTATGTCAACAATATTAAAAGTTTCAACAAACTCAGATAACAACTTTGTTAAAGGTGATCTCTTACATGTAGTTTTAGTATTTGTGTCAGTTTCTTTTATAATGCAATTGAAATCTCCAGCTATGATTAAATTGCCTTTGGTATATTGTACAATGTCTTCTAAGTGTTGTTTGGCCACTCAAACACCTAGTCCTGGTATCCAATAAATATTCACTAATGTATATATCATTTCATTGATAGATATTGTCACTAGACAAAACATTCCTGAGTTGTCATGGAACGTGTTTATGATTTTAGGCATTAAAGTAGTGTTTTTCCACAAAATTGCTACTCCCCTTCTCTTCTGATTATAGGTGGAACTTACTAGTATTGTATAATTTTTATTGTTTATTTTATTTATGTCTTCCTGTGTAAGGTGTGTTTCCTGTAAAAATACTAGTTGCGCTTCACATAGCTTTAAATATCTATAAAGACTTCCCCTTTTGCAGCTATTATTTAAACCATTTACATTAAGAGATATACATTTTGCAATTGGATTTATATTAGCTTTGCTTTTATCCATATTCATATACTTGTAACAATGTGTAGATGTGTGTACATGAAGAGAATGACTTGTTCTTTCTTCTTCCAACAGTATTACAACAGATTATAGACACCCAATAAAAGTAAATTACAAGATCATAACTGAGAACAATATAAGATAAACAACCATCAAACCCCTCCATGAGAAAAAACATCTCATCCTTGAATGATCTAATCATTCAAGTGATCTCTCTAAGTCTGCATTTCAGCATCCTCCCCCGGCCCCGCCATATGGTAGTTTTATAATGAAAAGTATCTTATATATCTTTTAAATATACATGTATCTGTCTTTACAGATTACTTAAATACAGTCTTTATCTATTTTTAATATTTTATAAAACACTAAGGCAACACAACTATACATAGATTTAATACTTAACTATTTGGTTTTGTTTAAATTGTAAAGGAAAATCTTTTATTTTAATATATCTTTTGTGTAGCAATAACGGTTATGCATCTTAAAAATAATATGCTTGCTGTCTATCTCCCTTATAGTGTGAGTGGCATTCATAGGTATCAAATTTATTGTAATGGTCCACCTATATATATTTATATATATATATATATATATATATATATATATATATATATATATATATATATATATATATATATATATATATATATATATATATATATATATATATATATATATATATATATATATATATATATATATATATATATATATATATACACATATACATACATACATATACACACACACATATATATATATATATATATATATATACACACATACGTACATACACACATATATGCATACATACATAAAAAAAAAAATGTTAAGCATTATATGCATCAGTTAACCATGCCACAAGTTGATTAAATCAGAAAGTATCCGTAACAATGAATATAACGTTACATTTGTATTGTCATTTATCAGTAATCTTATAGTTTTCTTTAAATTCAAAAAGTCATATTTTAGTGGTATGAATGCTACTAATTTGTTTTTGGCATTGGTATTATATAGTTTAAGACTATATTTCTTAGCAATTCCTATATATTTATTAGTGCCACTGGCGTATTTCATCGCTAGTGTACCACATATGTCATATGTCAAATAGCAACTCATACTCCTTATGATATTACAGGATTTATCTGCAGCATTATAACTGTAACGTTGGAAAATATGAGAAGCAAAGTAGGCTTTAAATATGCTATAACACAATTGTTTGGTACTTATTACTGTCAACTCTTCTACATACACAGGAAAAGATAACCTTATATGACCATCAACCATTTTCCTTCATTTTTCTCTTCATCCTTCTATTCTCCATTTTAATAAATATTTGTTTCTATTGTGGCTTCTTTGAATTTAGTGAGGGTACTCCATATCATATTATAGATAATATACAACGTTCAAACAGAGAACATGCCCAATATAGAGACATATTCTCAACTCAAGTGGTCCACACCATATATTTATAACACTGCAGTCAGAAATATACTAATGAATATGCAATAACTAGCAGCTTTGCAGCATGTGTGTGTCTCTAACAAGTACATACCTATAGGATATCAAAAAGAATAGATAGCACGCTCTTGTTTCATAATTAACAAATGCACACAGCCTGGTATTTACTTTCATAGACAGAAATTAGACCTGTTACTTATATGCATATCAGGTACCAACAGCAATATGTTAGTAAATGCCTATGCTATTCAAATCATATTTTAATGCTGATTGATATGAGATGTAGCTGACAATGGCTTTAGCATTTGTGATGTTACATAATATGTATTCAGTATTATAAGTAAAAGTATGTTGCATGTCTATTTGCAATCTAAGGTTCAAGGCTGATCAATTTAGACATACAAGACAATCTCTTTAGCCTTGGTTATATAATGGGAGTTACTGTGTCTCTACACAACCATTCATTTTCAGAGAGGATGTTCAATATTAATATAACTTGCCTTTAATAAAAGCATACTTATAATTCAGCAGTTCTTTCCTATACATATATATATATATATATATATATATATATATATATATATATATATATAAATAACAAAATCATAAGCAAGACTGAGATTTTTTCTTGCTCATTACTGCTTAATGATTGTGCTACTTGAACAATTTAATATTTACAGAGTATCTTGATAATTAAACAGCAACTCCTTTTACCCTTAAAATGCCTAATAACACATAGCTACATTCATGAACCTTAACTGACTTACTATCCTTAAGGTTGAGTACACTAACTGCAGTGTGTTTACAAATATGTTATATAGTTCCAGTCAAGGACTTAAATATATTAATTTTTTATAAAATTAAGTTAAATTATAGTAATTTACGTGGGTGATCTTATCAGAAAAGATTATAGTAAAGTCTGTATGTGTTAACTATTCATACAGTTTCTTCCAAGTGATATACTTCTTTTTAAGCTTTGTGTGCTGTTTATGTGTACAATTCAAAATGAATAACAAATATTACAATATAATAAAATGTCATGTATGTGTTGACACCTTCTAAATTCATTAGGTACTTCAGTATACTTTTAATATTTGTTAAAACTGTAAAAGCACTTTGCCATCTCATAAATAGTGTATTGGTTACTTTAAGTAGCTTAGGAGCTGACACCACACCCATACTGTCTTGTTTTAGTGCTGACATCACTCATGACTGTTTACTTTCATTTTGTGCTGTTAGAAGGTTTAACACACTGTAATGGATTCTAACTGAAGAACCTTCATTCAGGGTGGTAAAATAAGAGTTCCCAGCTCGTGACCATGGCGGAAGACAAAAACAAAATAAGTGAAGTTTTAGGGCTTTTTAAACTGAACACCAGCTCATTAAACTTCTATTAGTTTTCTTAACATTAAGGGCAGATATACAAGCCAAACAGTTGTTTGTTAGTCAAAAAGGCACTTTTAACATCAAAGAATAGATAATTACTTTTCAAGGCACTTTTTGACAGTTATTACTATCAGTTTTATATATTATTATGTGTATTAAATACATCAGTTTAGATATTTCATGCAGCTTAGTGTAAATAATATAAAAGGAATCATGCTCATTTAAACACACCACATTAATATGTCAGTGTAAATACATCATATTCTATACTAGCAGTAAAAGGCAGGTAATTTATAAATGAACTATCTAAACATCATTTAGAGTTAGAAAAATCATGACTGTAAGTATTTACACTGTAATAGAGAAAGATATGTTACCTTGCTTTCTTTATGGTTGTTTCCTTTAGTTATAAAATGTCCTGCTTATTTTGTATTTATATTGTTTCAAAGACTGACACGTGTAAAGCATGAATGCTTTCAAAGAACTTTTTTGCCTTACAGAGCAAATAGAAGACAATAATGTTTGTGTTTTTCATATGTCTTTTATCGTTTCTTCTTCTTCTCGTCAGCAGTGCTCCATTCATTTTTTTCTAAGTGACGCTTAACCCCAAATTGGGAGAAATCCATTTCTTCCACATTATCCAAGGTTTTATTAACTGAAAGATAAGAAACTGTTGCTTGCAGAGTGTCAAAAGTTTTAGGACCTTCAGTAAAAAATATTTTTATTCTTGCAGGGAACAGCAAGTGGACTTTAAGTTGTCTTTTTTTCAATTCCTTTATCAGAGGGAGGCATTCTTCTCTTGCAGTTATAACTCCAGCAGAATAATCATTATCAAATCTGATTATGTTGTCTTTGTATTTAACTGGAGAAGTTGACCATGCTGTTTTTAAAATAAGTTCCTTGTCCTGTGATGAAAAAAACTTTACTATTATTGATCTCGGGTGATTTTTTTGATTTGATGGTTGATGAAGCAGCTCTTAAGGATCTGTGGGCTCTTTCAATTCCATAAGAAAGAGCTTCAGGCAATTTTAAAACTTCTGGTAACCAGGTAGTAAGAAAAGTCACCATGTTATCTCCCTCTGTTTTCTCTGGTAGCCCATAGATGCGAAGGTTATTTCGTCTGGACCTGTTCTCTAGATCCACTATTTTATTTTGTAATGAAGCATTTTGTTGTGATAAAAAATGTAGCTGAAGATCTTGTTCTGAGAATCTGCCCTCAGTATCATTTAAGGATCTCTCTGCGTCATTATTTCTTGTAGTTGCTGTATTTGTTTTGTAGATCGCTCCTCAAAAGTGTCCAGTTTGGTATTCATTTTGTCAAATTTCACTGACAAGTCTTGTATAGCATTTAATAAAGACTGTATCTCCTTTTTCATCATCTGGTCCTGTGTGCTATGCATAGAAAAGTTCATTTTCAGTAGATTCAGATGCCTTCCTTCTTGTTTTTGACAGGAAAAATAATGTTTAAAGCCAAATTTTTTGCACTGTAGACTTCTAGTGATATTAGTAGAAGAAATTCAACAAAATAGGTTTGTCTACAATTACTAGTTTTAAAAATTACTGTCAGAAATATCTTTTGAGTGCAGAGCTGAGAAAAGATGCTGCCAACCAGTCTACATCCTAGCCACGCCCAGCACTGTACTTTCTGAGGTGCAGTACTAAGGAGCAGTGCTCCATGCTAGTATGGAACCATAGACTGTGATTCGTTAATTCAGCAATCATTACATAGACGCTGTCATACTCTTAAAATAGGGCAAATTTTACAGCGTGATTCTGTGTAAAGTTTCCAGTGCTATTATAACACAGTGAGCAGATGAATAGCTCTAAAAGCACCACCAATAAAATTGATACAAATATGAATGTGTGTATTTGTACAAACAGTTACATATAATTATATGTATGTGTGAATGCACAAGCACTCAAACACATGGAACTATCAGACTTTGTCAAATGCTAGAATTTACAAACCAAAGAGTGAGTTCTTAAATGAAATCCTGTTGCTAAAACCTTACTTTGATCCATCCTTTCCATGGTATATTCTCTTTTCTTTGGAATAAAGTAAGAAGAGTGAAAACCAAATAGTCAATTTTTTTTAGATTACAGAGTTTATAAGACTGTGGAGGAAAGCTACTCTCTGATTTGCAGTAAGAGATAGGAGGAGAATGCATTCCCTTTGTCAACCAATGACAATATAAGAATGTAGTCACCTTTGTCATCCAGTCTTGTAAGCATTCTTAGTTTTATTTTAAGCATGGTTGTACTCTGACCAGTGCTACTAACATAATCTGTATCTTACAAAATCATATTTTCACAGAATTTCTGTACTAACACTAATGGTTGCTACAATGCTAAGACATAATTTCTAAAATTTCAATTTAAGGAGTGTTGTAAAATGAAAAAGTTAAGGATTTGATTTGTCACTGGTTACAGTCACAGCTTAGTACTAGAGATAAAATTAGAGGAAGAGAAATAAGTGGCCGCTTCTGCAAGCTGTTATTATATTCATGTGTATCTGTAGTCAACACTTCTAAGTTTATTACAATACTCTGTGAACAACACAAGTAAAGATTTCCAAATAGAAAAATGTTAACACCTTTTTAATGCACATATTGAATTACATTGACCTGAAATGGATTCCAAATAGAAAATGTTATGCCCTTTTTCCTTTTTATATTTTATATTGAATTCATCTGACTTGAAATGGATACAAAATGCAGTTTGTAATAGTTTTGTTGTTTCAACAGCTCTGTCTGCAATGCTATTCTCTGAAGGAACCGAAATGGAGAATTATGAGCAGAGTGGAGAGAAGCAAAGCTCAGAAGACAAATCTCGACATGCATGTTGAGAACACTTAATCTTTTTATAATGAGAGAAACCATCATAATTCTTTGTAGCACATTGAGCAGTAGATGTCCCGATATATTACTAGTTACAAAAAGAAAAAGAAAACAATAGTGTAACAGCACAAAGAGTTCTTCAGGTGTACACACCCACACCCATATATAAACACATAGTTTACTTACTTGGTCTGCATTCTTTCTGGCTGGACCATCTGATTCCTTGTTCCCCAACGAACATAAAATAATCCATGCCGATAATCCATTAGAAGACCGTTCCCACTCACATTTGAGTAGCTGGAAATGCTTGCACGACATGAGCTCCTTGAGCACAATTCTGACAGGCTGGTAGCTCTGACAGAGCTGACGTCATCGCATGCACGATGAAGTCAGCTCAAACAGTGTGAAAATTAAAAAAATTAAAAAAAAAAACAAAAGAAAAAAATCGTAAATTAAGGGGTGCCATTCAGAAATCATGACACCCCTTCATTTGGGCCCCAAAACTTGGTAAAAACCGAGTAATTTGGTATGGCTCGGAGGTATTCAGAGAAGTATATGCCAAACAGGAGGGATTCCAACACTTATCCTTGTGGGGCACTGCTAGTAACATGTTTCTTATCAGAAGTGGATTCAGCTATCCAGACAATGTGTCCTGTCAGTGATTCAGTTACCTATCCATCTGATGATTTAGGGGTTTATGCCTAACTCAGTAAGTTTATCTATATCTCTGGATGGGGTATTGTGTTTAAAGCTTTGACCATGTCTACATAAGCAGTGTATACCGTTTTACCCTCATCCATGGCCCTGTTGACTTTTTCAAAGAAGTCCACCAGACTAAGCAGGCAAGACCTCCCTTTGAAAAAGTCATATTAGGTTTGGTCCAGTTTTTGGAGAATTCCTATGTTGTTATTGACCAGGTCTATGATAATTCTCTCCATTGCCTTGGAGATAAGACTATCCCAGCTTACAGGTCTGTAGTTCCCTGGGTCAGTTGATGGTCTCCTCTTGTGCAAAGAGACAACTGTTGCTGTCCTCCATTCCTCTGGGACAATGCCCATCTGTAGTCTGTGGTTAAAGAGGTTTTCTAGTGGCCTTGATAGATTCTATTTTCATCTATTTAAGACGCATCCTGGAATGTTGCCAGGAGCCATGGAGGCTGTGTTTTTGCCTTTAGCGAGTGCAGTAAGGACCTGTTCCCTTGTAATGACCAATAGGAGGATGGTTGTGGGTATTTCTTTGCCTGTGGTAGGAGCTGATGGGGAGTACATTTGAACTGCACTTGCCAGCCAGAAGGTTTGCTATAGTTTCAGGCTGGGTATAAGTGTTGTCATTCATGATTAACTCAGCACATTGCTGAGCATTTCCCCTGAGGTTATGAATGTAATTAAACAAGCTTTGTGGTTATCTTTCACCTGAGAGGCTATCTTTGCCTCATAGTTTCCTTTGGCACGTTTGGCCAGTTCTCTAATTAGTTAGTTTAGATTGGTGAGTATCTTTTTGCACTGTTTTGTCTGTTGCTTCTTGGCTTTGGAGAGGACTTTTTTTCCTTTTGTTGAGTAACATATTTATGTTAGGGGTCCACCAGGGTGGTTTATTTTTGCCAGTAAGTATATGTTTGACTTGGATAGGTACTGCTTCCTCTATGCAGTTGTGAGTGTGGTTGCACAGTACTTTTGTGTACAGCTCAGAGCACGCCTCAGTGTCATACGGGTTTGGAGAGGCTTGGAAGTCTAATAAGCTGTTACTTAGTTTGAAATAATTGCCCTTAGCAAAGTTCTTAACAGGTTTGAAGTTTGATGGTGGTTCTAGATTAGTTTTAATATTAAGGGAGATCATTTATGGTCAGATTTTAACAGCATCTGATGAAGTTCATAAAGATAATGTATGGACAAAACCACTGACCTAAAAGTTTGGATTCAAAATAAAAGTACTCAAATGTTTTCTTTTTTTTTCAAAACAGGTTTATTGTTTTAACATACAAGAGAAATATCATAACAATTTTATACAAGTAATTAAAATAGATATGATTATAACATTCAACAAAACAACTAAAGTATTTACAAAGACATCCACTACAATCAGATCAATTAATTAAACTAAAATACCATGCTATTGAAATTAGGATTTTTTTAACAAATTTTGTAAATTATCCCATACAATATAATAAGATGTTTTTCTAGTTGTTCTTGACCTAATTGTGTTTATTTCCATATGGCACACTATATTCATAACATTTTTAAATTAATTGAACGAAGGAGGTGTATCTGAAATCCAATTTCTAGTTATTATTTTCCTAGCCACTGCTAGAATAGACCATAACAAGGGAAGCTTAACCTTTTAACACTTTGAGGTACAGGTGTGTTGAATAATATAAGAGATTTAGAAATAATGAAATTATCTGTAAAAGAGCCTGCAAAAATTCATTAATTGACTTCCAGTATTCTTTCAATTTTATACAGTCATAAAACATATGAGCCCAGTCAGCATTAATTTCTACATTACATCTCTTACATAGATTATCTTTATTATTTATTTTATTCATCATCAAAGGTGTATAAAAAGATCTATGTAAAAATTTCCATGTATAAAGTCTCCAGACAATGGAAGACGTAGTTCTATAGGCAAATTCCAATATATATTGTTTATCTTGTTGATTTGGTGGGTCCCCATTAATAGAAGTGAAATAATTCCAGTATGTATCTACACTGTAAAAAGTTTCTTGTCTGATAATTTTATGTATGTATGAAAGTTTACCTTTATCAGAAACTTTATGTTGTAAATTTAATATCAAGTAATCAATCAGTGTTGGAATAGATTCTTTAACTGTTATAGACATTAGATCTATTTTATTAATGAGATGTTGTCTAAAGGTCTGAACCTCTAACCAGCAAGTTTCTCTTAGATCAAATTCTTGTTTTAAGAAATCTAGATTTTTAACTTTATTATCAGATATCAACTGATACCAGTACTTTAGATCATTATCTATAGCTAAATGAGTTCCATCAGAAGTAGATGACAAAAGCATACCCTGAGTATACATTATAGGAATATAATAAAATTCCATTCCCTATACTTAGGGTGCATGAATATAAAGTTACGATAGCTAATAATAATATTTAATGGGTAACAAACCATATGTTTAGGTGTAATAGGTGAAGTACAAAATTCCTTTAGTAACCATAACATGGAGTTATTTACAATCATATTTTTATGTGTTAAGGAGATTTTCATGAAGTGCATACTAATTAGCTCCCAATAATCTTTCCATTTTGCGAAATATGACTGATCTATTAATAAAGTAATAACTTTTACAATAGAAGAGATAGTATATAAATTAAAGTCTGGAAAAGAAATACCCCTTGAGACCAGCTATTAGTATGTTTCTTTAATGCAATCCTAGGTCTATTAGGTGCCCATAGGAAATTTAACATTAGTGTATTCAGTTTCTTGATAATTATTTTGTAGGTGGAAGTATTATTGATTGTATTAAGTATAAAATTTTGGGGAATATTATCATTTTAATAATTGTAAGTCTCTCCTCCATAGTAAAAACATATTATTCCAGGTATTAAAAGATTTTGTATATTAAGAAAACAGGTATTATAATTATTATATATAATAGATTTAATATCTTTAGATAGTATTATACCTAAATAAGTTATCTGACCTGAATTGGGTACATATTTAGTAAAATCACTAATGAGAATATTTTTCGTGTATATATAGGTAGTATTTTAGTTTTTCTTCATTGAATATTAAACCAGAAATACTTTTAAAATTCATCATTTTATCAAATAGAGACTGCATAGAAGAATTAGATCCTGCTGATGTAATTAGAACATCATCTGCACAAAGTTGAATTTTGGATGCTGTATTTTCATCTATTTCAAAACCCTCTATGTCAGTACTGTTTCTGATCAAATTAGCCCAAGGCTCCATTACTAAAGTGAATAATAGTGGAGAAAGTGGACATCCTTGTTTTGTACCTTTAAAATGGGTATTTTTGTGCAACATATGTTCCTACCTTAATATAAGCCAATGTTCCTTTGTATAAATGCTCAATTAGATTTACAAATGCATCTGAGAAGTTTGTGCACTTCAGTAAGGTAAACAGATAGTCCCAACTTACTGAATCAAATGCTGAACTTATATCAAGACTAATAAGTGTTAAATCTTTCTTTTTCCTATTTGCAAAATCAATTAATGTTAAAGTTCTTCTTATATTATCAAAAGTATTTCTATTTACAATGAAGCCTGTCTGGTCTATATCTATAATGCCGGGGATGATTGTCTTCACTCTATCAGCAAAAATACTCATAAACATTTTATAATCAACATTAAGTAATGAGATGGGCCGATATGAAGTACATCTAGTTGGATCTTTATTAGGTTTTAAAATTGGCGAAATAAATGTATATTGCCAAGATGGGGGTTATTAACTCAGTTTGGGCCAAAATAAACCCTTATGTATTAATGAATATGTACTTTTAGAAAGGATTTTATATATCTCTGGTATAATACCATCATTACCCGGTGCTTTGTTTGATTTAAGCTTATTTATTTGTGTAATAACCTCTGTATATGAAATACTTTTGTCCAATAGTTTAATCTGTTGTTTATTAAGCTTTTTATTCATGTTTGTGGTTATAAACTCCTTTATTTTATCTTTAGGTTCCATGTTAATGTTATTATGGTTAATTTTGTGAAAGTGATTTCTAAATTCATCTAGTATTTCTGGTATACTAGAAACATTCTTCTTTTTCCTTAGAGAAAAGATTTCTTTGATATGGTTTTGTTTATTCAACCTTTTTGTTTTATTTTTAAGTCTGTGTAAGTATTTGGGGCTTATTGAATAAGACAAAAACTTGTATTTCTCTAAAGTTATTTTAACTTTATGAGTTAAAATTTCTTTGTATTTCTTATTTAGTTTGTTTATTTCTTCAATAACTTTCTTGTCCATAATATTTTCTTTATTATTATGTTTATAAGAGTCTAATTTACTTTGAATATTTAACAATTCCTTATCCCAAGATTTCCTTTTATTATTATACAATCTGATACTTTGTCCATATAGATATGATTTTAAGGCATCCCAAACATAGACAATGGAGACTTCAGGAGTATTATTTATGTCTAAAAAATGTTTTACTTCTGAAAGTATATATTCTTTATAGTCTTTTAGTTGAGTTAAGTATGCTGGTATCCTTTTGATCTGAACATTATGAGTATTTTTATCATGAATTCAAAAACAATTGAATTATGATCAGATATAGGACATGAAATGATTTTGGAATTAATTAAATCTGTTACCATCTGGTTAGAAATAAAGACCCTATCTATTTTTGAATAAGTTTTGTATCTGTTAGAAAAAAAGGTGTATGGTAATGATTTTGAATCTATCTGATTATTAATATCATTCAAATGATAAGAATTAGCAAAATCATTTAAATGTTTTGCATTAGATGTAATTCTTCTTTTTCCTATAGTGGTAGAATCACTTTCATGTAGTATACAATTAAAGTCACCAGCTAAAATAATATCTCCTATAGAGAATGATATGATCTTATCAAGATGATGTTTCACTACTGCTTAATGATTGTGCTACTTGAACAATTTAATATTTACAGAGTATCTTGATAATTAAACAGCATCTCCTTTTTACCCTTAAAATGCCTAATAACACATAGCTACATTCATGAACCTTAACTGACTTACTATCCTTAAGGTTGAGTACACTAACTGCAGTGTGTTTACAAATATGTTATATAGTTCCAGTCAAGGACTTAAATATATAAAATTTTTATAAAATTAAGTTAAATTATAGTAATTTACGTGGGTGATCTTATCAGAAAAGATTATAGAAAAGTCTTTATGTGTTAACTATTCATACAGTTTCTTCCAAGTGATATACTTTTTTTAAGCTTTGTGTGCTGTTTATGTGTACAATTCAAAATGAATAACAAATATTACAATATAATAAAATGTCATGTATGTGTTGACACCTTCTAAATTCATTAGGTACTTCAGTATACTTTTAATATTTGTTAAAACTGTAAAAGCACTTTGCCATCTCATAAATAGTGTATTGGTTACTTTAAGTAGCTTAGGAGCAGACACCACACCCATACTGTCTTGTTTTAGTGCTGACATCACTCATGACTGTTTACTTTCATTTTGTGCTGTTAGAAGGTTTAACACACTGTAATGGATTCTAACTGAAGAACCTTCATTCAGGGGTGGTAAAATAAGAGTTCCCAGCTCGTGACCATGGCGGGAAGACAAAAACAAAATAAGTGAAGTTTTTAGGGCTTTTTTTAAACTGAACACCAGCTCATTAAACTTCTATTAGTTTTCTTAACATTAAGGGCAGATATACAAGCCAAACAGTTGTTTGTTAGTCAAAAAGGCACTTTTAGCATCAAAGAATAGATAATTACTTTTCAAGGCACTGTTTGAAAGTTATTAGTATCAGTGTTTATATATTATTATGTGTGTTAAATACATCAGTTTAGAGATTTCATGCAGCTTAGTGTAAATAATATAAAAGGAATCATGCTCATTTAAACACACCACATTAATATGTCAGTGTAAATACATCATATTCTATACTAGCAGTAAAAGGCAGGTAATTTATAAATGAACTATCTAAACATCATTTAGAGTTAGAAAAATCATGACTGTAAGTATTTACACTGTAATAGAGAAAGATATGTTACCTTGCTTTCTTTATGGTTGTTTCCTTTAGTTATAAAATGTCCTGCTTATTTTGTATTTATATTGTTTCAAAGACTGAAACGTGTAAAGCATGAATGCTTTCAAAGAACTTTTTTGCCTTACAGAGCAAATAGAAGACAATAATGTTTGTGTTTTTCATATGTCTTTTATCGTTTCTTCTTCTTCTTGTCAGCAGTGCTCCATTCATTTTTTCTAAGTGACGCTTAACCCCAAATTGGGAGAAATCCATTTCTTCCACATTATCCAAGGTTTTATTAACTGAAAGATAAGAAACTGTTGCTTGCAGAGTGTCAAAAGTTTTAGGACCTTCAGTAAAAAATATTTTTATTCTTGCAGGGAACAGCAAGTGGACTTTAAGTTGTCTTTTTTTCAATTCCTTTATCAGAGGGAGGCATTCTTTTCTTGCAGTTATAACTCCAGCAGAATAATCATTATCAAATCTGATTATGTTGTCTTTGTATTTAACTGGAGAAGTTGACCATGCTGTTTTAAAAATAAGTTCCTTGTCCTGTGATGAAAAAAACTTTACTATTATTGATCCCGGGTGATTTTTTGATTTGATGGTTGATGAAGCAGCTCTTAAGGATCTGTGGGCTCTTTCAATTCCATAAGAAAGAGCTTCAGGCAATTTTAAAACTTCTGGTAACCGGGTAGTAAGAAAAGTCACCATGTTATCTCCCTCTGTTTTCTCTGGTAGCCCATAGATGCGAAGGTTATTTCGTCTGGACCTGTTCTCTAGATCCTCTATTTTATTTTGTAATGAAGCATTTTGTTGTGATAAAAAATGTAGCTGAAGATCTTGTTCTGAGAATCTGCCCTCAGTATCATTTAAGGATCTCTCTATGTCAGCTATTTGAGACTTCTGTTGCGTCATTATTTCTTGTAGTTGCTGTATTTGTTTTGTAGATCGCTCCTCAAAAGTGTCCAGTTTGGTATTCATTTTGTCAAATTTCACTGACAAGTCTTGTATAGCATTTAATAAAGACTGTATCTCCTTTTTCATCATCTGGTCCTGTGTGCTATGCATAGAAAAGTTCATTTTCAGTAGATTCAGATGCCTTCCTTCTTGTTTTTGACAGGAAAAATAATGTTTAAAGCCAAATTTTTTGCACTGTAGACTTCTAGTGATATTAGTAGAAGAAATTCAACAAAATAGGTTTGTCTACAATTTCTAGTTTTTAAAAATTCCTGTCAGAAATATCTTTTGAGTGCAGAGCTGAGAAAAGATGCTGCCAACCAGTCTACATCCTAGCCACGCCCAGCACTGTACTTTCTGAGGTGCAGTACTAAGGAGCAGTGCTCCATGCTAGTATGGAACCATAGACTGTGATCCGTTAATTCAGCAATCATTACATAGACGCTGTCATACTCTTAAAATAGGGCAAATTTTACAGCGTGAGTCTGTGTAAAGTTTCCAGTGCTATTATAACACAGTGAGCAGATGAATAGCTCTAAAAGCACCACCAATAAAATTGATACAAATATGAATGTGTGTATTTGTACAAACAGTTACATATAATTATATGTATGTGTGAATGCACAAGCACTCAAACACATGGAACTATCAGACTTTGTCAAATGCTAGAATTTACAAACCAAAGAGTGAGTTCTTAAATGAAATCCTGTTGCTAAAACCTTACTTTGATCCATCCTTTCCATGGTATATTCTCTTTTCTTTGGAATAAAGTAAGAAGAGTGAAAACCAAATAGTCGATTTTTTTTAGATTACAGAGTATATAAGACTGTGGAGGAAAGCTACTCTCTGATTTGCAGTAAGAGATAGGTGGAGAATACATTCCCTTTGTCAACCAATGACAATATAAGAATGTAGTCACCTTTGTCATCCAGTCTTGTAAGCATTCTTAGTTTTATTTTAAGCATGGTTGTACTCTGACCAGTGCTACTAACATAATCTGTATCTTACAAAATCATATTTTCACAGAATTTCTGTACTAACACTAATGGTTGCTACAATGCTAAGACATAATTTCTAAAATTTCAATTTAAGGAGTGTTGTAAAATGAAAAAGTTAAGGATTTGATTTGTCACTGGTTACAGTCACAGCTTAGTACTAGAGATAAAATTAGAGGAAGAGAAATAAGTGGCCACTTCTGCAAGCTGTTATTATATTCATGTGTATCTGTAGTCAACACTTCTAAGTTTATTACAATACTCTGTGAACAACACAAGTAAAGATTTCCAAATAGAAAAATGTTAACACCTTTTTAATGCACATATTGAATTACATTGACCTGAAATGGATTCCAAATAGAAAATGTTATGCCCTTTTTCCTTTTTATATTTTATATTGAATTCATCTGACTTGAAATGGATACAAAATGCAGTTTGTAATAGTTTTGTTGTTTCAACAGCTCTGTCTGCAATGCTATTCTCTGAAGGAACAGAAATGGAGAATTATGAGCAGAGTGGAGAGAAGCAAAGCTCAGAAGACAAATCTCGACATGCATGTTGAGAACACTTAATCTTGTTATAATGAGAGAAACCATCATAATTCTTTGTAGCACATTGAGCGGTAGATGTCCCGATATATTACTAGTTACAAAAAGAAAAAGAAAACAATAGTGTAACAGCACAAAGAGTTCTTCAGGCGTACACACCCACACCCATATATAAACACATAGTTTACTTACTTGGTCTGCATTCTTTCTGGCTGGACCATCTGATTCCTTGTTCCCCAACGAACATAAAATAATCCATGCCGATAATCCATTAGAAGACCGTTCCCACTCACATTTGAGTAGCTGGAAATGCTTGCACGACATGAGCTCCTTGAGCACAATTCCGACAGGCTGGTAGCTCTGACAGAGCTGACGTCATCGCGTGCACGATGACGTCAGCTCAAACAGTGTGAAAATTCGAAAAATTAAAAAAAAAAACAAAAGAAAAAAATCGTAAATTAAGGGGTGCCACTCAGAAATCATGACACCCCTTCATTTGGGCCCCAAAACTTGGTAAAAACTGAGTAATTTGGTATGGCTGGGAGGTATGCAGAGAAGTATATGCCAAACAGGAGGGATTCCAACACTTATCCTTGTGGGGCACTGCTAGTAACATGTTTCTTATCAGAAGTGGATTCAGCTATCCAGACAATGTGTCCTGTCAGTGATTCAGTTACCTATCCATCTGATGATTTAGGGGTTTATGCCTAACTCAGTAAGTTTATCTATATCTCTGGATGGGGTATTGTGTTTAAAGCTTTGACCATGTCTACATAAGCAGTGTATACCGTTTTACCCTCATCCATGGCCCTGTTGACTTTTTCAAAGAAGTCCACCAGACTAAGCAGACAAGACCTCCCTTTGAAAAAGTCATATTAGGTTTGGTCCAGTTTTTGGAGAATTCCTATGTTGTTATTGACCAGGTCTATGATAATTCTCTCCATTGCCTTGGAGATAAGACTATCCCAGATTACAGGTCTGTAGTTCCCTGGGTCAGTTGATGGTCTCCCCTTGTGCAAAGAGACAACTGTTGCTGTCCTCCATTCCTCTGGGACAATGCCCATCTGTAGTCTGTGGTTAAAGAGGTTTTCTAGTGGCCTTGATAGATTCTATTTTCATCTATTTAAGACACATCCTGGAATGTTGTCAGGAGCCATGGAGGCTGTGTTTTTGCCTTTAGCAAGTGCAGTAAGGACCTGTTCCCTTGTAATGACCAATAGGAGGATGGTTGTGGGTATTTCTTTGCCTGTGGTAGGAGCTGATGGGGAGTACATTTGAACTGCACTTGCCAGCCAGAAGGTTTGCTATAGTTTCAGGCTGGGTATAAGTGTTGTCATTCATGATTAACTCAGCACATTGCTGAGCATTTCCCCTGAGGTTATGAATGTAATTAAACAAGCCTTGTGGTTATCTTTCACCTGGGAGGCTATCTTTGCCTCATAGTTTCCTTTGGCATGTTTGGCCACTTCTCTAATTAGTTAGTTTAGATTGGTGAGTATCTTTTTGCACTCTTTCGTCTGTTGCTTCTTGGCTTTGGAGAGGACTTTTTTTTCCTTTTGTTGAGTAACATATTTATGTTAGGGGTCCACCAGGGTGGTTTATTTTTGCCAGTAAGTATATGTTTGACTTGGATAGGTACTGCTTCCTCTATGCAGTTGTGAGTGTGGTTGCACAGTACTTTTGTGTACAGCTCAGAGCACGCCTCAGTGTCATACGGGTTTGGAGAGGCTTGGAAGTCTAATAAGCTGTCACTTAGTTTGAAATAATTGCCCTTAGCAAAGTTCTTAACAGGTTTGACGTTTGGTGGTGGTTCTAGATTAGTTTTAATATTAAGGGAGATCATTTATGGTCAGATTTTAACAGCATCTGATGAAGTTCATAAAGATAATGTATGGACAAAACCACTGACCTAAAAGTTTGGTTTCAAAATAAAAGTACTCAAATGTTTTCTTTTTTTTTCAAAACAGGTTTATTGTTTTAACATACAAGAGAAATATCATAACAATTTTATACAAGAATTAAAAATAGATATGATTATAACATTCAACAAAACAACTAAAGTATTTACAAAGACATCCACTACAATCAGATCAATTAATTAAACTAAAATACCATGCTATTGAAATTAGGATTTTTTTAACAAATTTTGTAAATTATCCCATACACTATAATAAGATGTTTTTCTAGTTGTTCTTGACCTAATTGTGTTTATTTCCATATGGCACACTATATTCATAACATTTTTAAATTAATTGAACGAAGGAGGTGTATCTGAAATCCAATTTCTAGTTATTATTTTCCTAACCACTGCTAGAATAGACCATAACAAGGGAAGCTTAACCTTTTTAACACTTTGAGGTACAGGTGTGTTGAATAATATAAGAGATTTAGAAATAATGAAATTATCTGTAAAAAGAGCCTGCAAAAATTCATTAATTGACTTCCAGTATTCTTTCAATTTTATATATGAGCCCAGTCAGCATTAATTTCTACATTACATCTCTTACATAGATTATCTTTATTATTTATTTTATTCATCATCAAAGGTGTATAAAAAGATCTATGTAAAAATTTCCATGTATAAAGTCTCCAGACAATGGAAGACGTAGTTCTATAGGCAGATTCCAATATATATTGTTTATCTTGTTGATTTGGTGGGTCCCCATTAATAGAAGTGAAATAATTCCAGTATGTATCTACACTGTAAAAAGTTTCTTGTCTGATAATTTTATGTATGTATGAAAGTTTACCTTTATCAGAAACTTTATGTTGTAAATTTAATATCAAGTAATCAATCAGTGTTGGAATAGATTCTTTAACTGTTATAGACATTAGATCTATTTTATTAATGAGATGTTGTCTAAAGGTCTGAACCTCTAACCAGCAAGTTTCTCTTAGATCAAATTCTTGTTTTAAGAAATCTAGATTTTTAACTTTATTATCAGATATCAACTGATACCAGTACTTTAGATCATTATCTATAGCTAAATGAGTTCCATCAGAAGTAGATGACAAAAGCATACCCTGAGTATACATTATAGGGAATATAATAAAATTCCATTCCCTATACTTAGGGTGCATGAATATAAAGTTACGATAGCTAATAATAATATTTAATGGGTAACAAACCATATGTTTAGGTGTAATAGGTGAAGTACAAAATTCCTTTAGTAACCATAACATGGAGTTATTTACAATCATATTTTTATGTGTTAAGGAGATTTTCATGAAGTGCATACTAATTAGCTCCCAATAATCTTTCCATTTTGCGAAATATGACTGATCTATTAATAAAGTAATAACTTTTACAATAGAAGAGATAGTATATAAATTAAAGTCTGGAAAAGAAATACCCCCTTGAGACCAGCTATTAGTATGTTTCTTTAATGCAATCCTAGGTCTATTAGGTGCCCATAGGAAATTTAACATTAGTGTATTCAGTTTCTTGATAATTATTTTTGTATGTGGAAGTATTATTGATTGTATTAAGTATAAAATTTTGGGGAATATTATCATTTTAATAATTGTAAGTCTCTCCTCCATAGTAAAAAACATATTATTCCAGGTATTAAAAGATTTTGTATATTAAGAAAGCAGGTATTATAATTATTATATATAATAGATTTAATATCTTTAGATAGTATTATACCTAAATAAGTTATCTGACCTGAATTGGGTACATATTTAGTAAAATCACTAATGAGAATATTTTTCGTGTATATATAGGTAGTATTTTAGTTTTTTCTTCATTGAATATTAAACCAGAAATACTTTTAAAATTCATCATTTTATCAAATAGAGACTGCATAGAAGAATTAGATCCTGCTGATGTAATTAGAACATCATCTGCAAAAAGTTGAATTTTGGATGCTGTATTTTCATCTATTTCAAAACCCTCTATGTCAGTACTGTTTCTTATCAAATTAGCCCAAGGCACTATTACTAAAGTGAATAATAGTGGAGAAAGTGGACATCCTTGTTTTGTACCTTTAAAAATGGGTATTTTTTGTGAAACATATGTTCCTACCTTAATATAAGCCAATGTTCCTTTGTATAAATGCTCAATTAGATTTACAAATGCATCTGAGAAGTTTGTGCACTTCAGTAAGGTAAACAGATAGTCCCAACTTACTGAATCAAATGCTGAACTTATATCAAGACTAATAAGTGTTAAATCTTTCTTTTTCCTATTTGCAAAATCAATTAATGTTAAAGTTCTTCTTATATTATCAAAAGTATTTCTATTTACAATGAAGCCTGTCTGATCTATATCTATAATGCCCGGGCTGATTGTCTTCAATCTATCAGCAAAAATACTCATAAACATTTTATAATCAACATTAAGTAATGAGATGGGCCGATATGAAGTACATCTAGTTGGATCTTTATTAGGTTTTAAAATTGGTGAAATAAATGTATATTGCCAAGATGGGGGTTATTAACTCAGTTTGGGCCAAAATAAAAACCTTATGTATTAATGAATATGTACTTTTAGAAAGGATTTTATATATCTCTGGTATAATACCATCATTACCCGGTGCTTTGTTTGATTTAAGCTTATTTATTTGTGTAATAACCTCTGTATATGAAATACTTTTGTCCAATAGTTTAATCTGTTGTTTATTAAGCTTTTTATTCATGTTTGTGGTTATAAACTCCTTTATTTTATCTTTAGGTTCCATGTTAATGTTATTATGGTTAATTTTGTGAAAGTGATTTCTAAATTCATCTAGTATTTCTGGTATACTAGAAACATTCTTCTTTTCCTTAGAGAAAAGATTTCTTTGATATGGTTTTGTTTATTCAACCTTTTGTTTTATTTTTAAGTCTATGTAAGTATTTGGGGCTTATTGAATAAGACAAAACTTGTATTCTCTAAAGTTATTTTAACTTTATGAGTTAAAATTTCTTTGTATTTCTCATTTAGTTTGTTTATTTCTTCAATAACTTTCTTGTCCATAATATTTTCTTTATTATTATGTTTATAAGAGTCTAATTTACTTTGAATATCTAACAATTCCTTATCCCAAGATTTCCTTTTATTATTATACCATCTGATACTTTGTCCATATAGATATGATTTTAAGGCATCCCAAACATAGACAATGGAGACTTCAGGAGTATTATTTATGTCTAAAAATGTTTTACTTCTGAAAGTATATATTCTTTATAGTCTTTTAGTTGAGTTAAGTATGCTGGTATCCTTTTGATCTGAACATTATGAGTATTTTTATCATGAATTCAAAAACAATTGAATTATGATCAGATATAGGACATGAAATGATTTTGGAATTAATTAAATCTGTTACCATCTGGTTAGAAATAAAGACCCTATCTATTTTTGAATAAGTTTTGTATCTGTTAGAAAAAAAGGTGTATGGTAATGATTTTGAATCTATCTGATTATTAATATCATTCAAATGATAAGAATTAGCAAAATCATTTAAATGTTTTGCATTAGATGTAATTCTTCTTTTTCCTATAGTGGTAGTATCACTTTCATGTAGTATACAATTAAAGTCACCAGCTAAAATAATATCTCCTATAGAGAATGATATGATCTTATCAAGATGATGTTTCACTACTGCTTAATGATTGTGCTACTTGAACAATTTAATATTTACAGAGTATCTTGATAATTAAACAGCAACTCCTTTTTACCCTTAAAATGCCTAATAACACATAGCTACATTCATGAACCTTAACTGACTTACTATCCTTAAGGTTGAGTACACTAACTGCAGTGTGTTTACAAATATGTTATATAGTTCCAGTCAAGGACTTAAATATATTAAATTTTTATAAAATTAAGTTAAATTATAGTAATTTACGTGGGTGATCTTATCAGAAAAGATTATAGTAAAGTCTGTATGTGTTAACTATTCATACAGTTTCTTCCAAGTGATATACTTCTTTTTAAGCTTTGTGTGCTGTTTATGTGTACAATTCAAAATTAATAACAAATATTATAATATAATAAAATGTCATGTATGTGTTGACACCTTCTAAATTCATTAGGTACTTCAGTATACTTTTAATATTTGTTAAAACTGTAAAAGCACTTTGCCATCTCATAAATAGTGTATTGGTTACTTTAAGAAGCTTAGGAGCTGACACCACACCCATACTGTCTTGTTTTAGTGCTGACATCACTCATGACTGTTTACTTTCATTTTGTGCTGTTAGAAGGTTTAACACACTGTAATGGATTCTAACTGAAGAACCTTCATTCAGGGGTGGTAAAATAAGAGTTCCCAGCTCGTGACCATGGCGGGAAGACAAAACCAAATAAGTGAAGTTTTAGGGCTTTTTAAACTGAACACCAGCTCATTAAACTTCTATTAGTTTTCTAACATTAAGGGCAGATATACAAGCCAAACAGTTGTTTGTTAGTCAAAAAGGCACTTTTAGCATCAAAGAATAGATAATTACTTTTCAAGGCACTTTTTGACAGTTATTACTATCAGTTTTATATATTATTATGTGTATTAAATACATCAGTTTAGATATTTCATGCAGCTTAGTGTAAATAATATAAAAAGGAATCATGCTCATTTAAACACACCACATTAATATGTCAGTGTAAATACATCATATTCTATACTAGCAGTAAAAGGCAGGTAATTTATAAATGAATTATCTAAACATCTTTTAGAGTTAGAAAAATCATGACTGTAAGTATTTACACTGTAATAGAGAAAGATATGTTACCTTGCTTTCTTTATGGTTGTTTCCTTTAGTTATAAAATGTCCTGCTTATTTTGTATTTATATTGTTTCAAAGACTGACACGTGTAAAGCATGAATGCTTTCAAAGAACTTTTTTGCCTTACAGAGCAAATAGAAGACAATAATGTTTGTGTTTTTCATATGTCTTTTATCATTTCTTCTTCTTCTTGTCAGCAGTGCTCCATTCATTTTTCTAAGTGAACCTTAACTCCAAATTGGGAGAAATCCATTTCTTCCACATTATCAAGGTTTTATTAACTGAAAGATAAGAAACTGTTGCTTGCAGAGTGTCAAAAGTTTTAGGACCTTCAGTAAAAAAATATTTTTATTCTTGCAGGGAACAGCAAGTGGACTTTAAGTTGTCTTTTTTTCAATTCCTTTATCAGAGGGAGGCATTCTTTTCTTGCAGTTATAACTCCAGCAGAATAATCATTATCAAATCTGATTATGTTGTCTTTGTATTTAACTGGAGAAGTTGACCATGCTGTTTTAAAAATAAGTTCCTTGTCCTGTGATGAAAAAAACTTTACTATTATTGATCTCGGGTGATTTTTTGATTTGATGGTTGATGAAGCAGCTCTTAAGGATCTGTGGGCTCTTTCAATTCCATAAGAAAGAGCTTCAGGCAATTTTAAAACTTCTGGTAACCGGGTAGTAAGAAAAGTCACCATGTTATCTCCCTCTGTTTTCTCTGGTAGCCCATAGATGCAAAGGTTATTTCGTGTGGACCTGTTCTCTAGATCCTCTATTTTATTTTGTAATGAAGCATTTTGTTGTGATAAAAAATGTAGCTGAAGATCTTGTTCTGAGAATCTGCCCTCAGTATCGTTTAAGGATCTCTCTATGTCAGCTATTTGAGACTTCTGTTGCGTCATTATTTCTTGTAGTTGCTGTATTTGTTTTGTAGATCGCTCCTCAAAGGTGTCCAGTTTGGTATTCATTTTGTCAAATTTCACTGACAAGTCTTGTATAGCATTTAATAAAGACTGTATCTCCTTTTTCATCATCTGGTCCTGTGTGCTATGCATAGAAAAGTTCATTTTCAGTAGATTCAGATGCCTTCCTTCTTGTTTTTGACAGGAAAAATAATGTTTAAAGCCAAATTTTTGCACTGTAGACTTCTAGTGATATTAGTAGAAGAAATTCAACAAAATAGGTTTGTCTACAATTTCTAGTTTTTAAAAATTCCTGTCAGAAATATCTTTTGAGTGCAGAGCTGAGAAAAGATGCTGCCAACCAGTCTACATCCTAGCCACGCCCAGCACTGTACTTTCTGAGGTGCAGTACTAAGGAGCAGTGCTCCATGCTAGTATGGAACCATAGACTGTGATTCGTTAATTCAGCAATCATTACATAGACGCTGTCATACTCTTAAAATAGGGCAAATTTTACAGCGTGATTCTGTGTAAAGTTTCCAGTGCTATTATAACACAGTGAGCAGATGAATAGCTCTAAAAGCACCACCAATAAAATTGATACAAATATGAATGTGTGTATTTGTACAAACAGTTACATATAATTATATGTATGTGTGAATGCACAAGCACTCAAACACATGGAACTATCAGACTTTGTCAAATGCCAGAATTTACAAACCAAAGAGTGAGTTCTTAAATGAAATCCTGTTGCTAAAACCTTACTTTGATCCATCCTTTCCATGGTATATTCTCTTTTCTTTGGAATAAAGTAAGAAGAGTGAGAACCAAATAGTCAATTTTTTTTAGATTACAGAGTATATAAGACTGTGGAAGAAAGCTACTCTCTGATTTGCAGTAAGAGATAGGTGGAGAATACATTCCCTTTGTCAACCAATGACAATATAAGAATGTAGTCACCTTTGTCATCCAGTCTTGTAAGCATTCTTAGTTTTTTTTTAAGCATGGTTGTACTCTGACCAGTGCTACTAACATAATCTGTATCTTACAAAATCATATTTTCACAGAATTTCTGTACTAACACTAATGGTTGCTACAATGCTAAGACATAATTTCTAAAATTTCAATTTAAGGAGTGTTGTAAAATGAAAAAGTTAAGGATTTGATTTGTCACTGGTTACAGTCACAGCTTAGTACTAGAGATAAAATTAGAGGAAGAGAAATAAATGGCCACTTCTGCAAGCTGTTATTATATTCATGTGTATCTGTAGTCAACACTTCTAAGTTTATTACAATACTCTGTGAACAACACAAGTAAAGATTTCCAAATAGAAAAATGTTAACACCTTTTTAATGCACATATTGAATTACATTGACCTGAAATGGATTCCAAATAGAAAATGTTATGCCCTTTTTCCTTTTTATATTTTATATTGAATTCATCTGACTTGAAATGGATACAAAATGCAGTTTGTAATAGTTTTGTTGTTTCAACAGCTCTGTCTGCAATGCTATTCTCTGAAGGAACAGAAATGGAGAATTATGAGCAGAGTGGAGAGAAGCAAAGCTCAGAAGACAAATCTCAACATGCATGTTGAGAACACTTAATCTTGTTATAATGAGAGAAACCATCATAATTCTTTGTAGCACATTGAGCGGTAGATGTCCCGATATATTACTAGTTACAAAAAGAAAAAAACAATAGTGTAACAGCACAAAGAGTTCTTCAGGCGTACACACCCACACCCATATATAAACACATAGTTTACTTACTTGGTCTGCATTCTTTCTGGCTGGACCATCTGATTCCTTGTTCCCCAACGAACATAAAATAATCCATGCCGATAATCCATTAGAAGACCGTTCCCACTCACATTTGAGTAGCTGGAAATGCTTGCACAACATGAGCTCCTTGAGCACAATTCCGACAGGCTGGTAGCTCTGACAGAGCTGACGTCATCGCGTGCACGATGACGTCAGCTCAAACAGTGTGAAAATTTGAAAAATTAAAAAAAAAACAAAAGAAAAAAATCGTAAATTAAGGGGTGCCACTCAGAAATCATGACACCCCTTCATTTGGGCCCCAAAACTTGGTAAAAACCGAGTAATTTGGTATGGCTGGGAGGTATGCAGAGAAGTATATGCCAAACAGGAGGGATTCCAACACTTATCCTTGTGGGGCACTGCTAGTAACATGTTTCTTATCAGAAGTGGATTCAGCTATCCAGACAATGTGTCCTGTCAGTGATTCAGTTACCTATCCATCTGATGATTTAGGGGTTTATGCCTAACTCAGTAAGTTTATCTATATCTCTGGATGGGGTATTGTGTTTAAAGCTTTGACCATGTCTACATAAGCAGTGTATACCGTTTTACCCTCATCCATGGCCCTGCTGACTTTTTCAAAGAAGTCCACCAGACTAAGCAGGCAAGACCTCCCTTTGAAAAAGTCATATTAGGTTTGGTCCAGTTTTTGGAGAATTCCTATGTTGTTATTGACCAGGTCTATGATAATTCTCTCCATTGCCTTGGAGATAAGACTATCCCAGCTTACAGGTCTGTAGTTCCCTGGGTCAGTTGATGGTCTCCCCTTGTGCAAAGAGACAACTGTTGTTGTCCTCCATTCCTCTGGGACAATGCCCATCTGTAGTCTGTGGTTAAAGAGGTTTTCTAGTGGCCTTGATAGATTCTATTTTCATCTATTTAAGACGCATCCTGGAATGTTGTCAGGAGCCATGGAGGCTGTGTTTTTGCCTTTAGCGAGTGCAGTAAGGACCTGTTCCCTTGTAATGACCAATAGGAGGATGGTTGTGGGTATTTCTTTGCCTGTGGTAGGAGCTGATGGGGAGTACATTTGAACTGCACTTGCCAGCCAGAAGGTTTGCTATAGTTTCAGGCTGGGTATAAGTGTTGTCATTCATGATTAACTCAGCACATTGCTGAGCATTTCCCCTGAGGTTATGAATGTAATTAAACAAGCCTTGTGGTTATCTTTCACCTGGGAGGCTATCTTTGCCTCATAGTTTCCTTTGGCACGTTTGGCCAGTTCTCTAATTAGTTAGTTTAGATTGGTGAGTATCTTTTTGCACTGTTTTGTCTGTTGCTTCTTGGCTTTGGAGAGGACTTTTTTTTCCTTTTGTTGAGTAACATATTTATGTTAGGGGTCCACCAGGGTGGTTTATTTTTGCCAGTAAGTATATGTTTGACTTGGATAGGTACTGCTTCCTCTATGCAGTTGTGAGTGTGGTTGCACAGTACTTTTGTGTACAGCTCAGAGCACGCCTCAGTGTCATACGGGTTTGGAGAGGCTTGGAAGTCTAATAAGCTGTCACTTAGTTTGAAATAATTGCCCTTAGCAAAGTTCTTAACAGGTTTGAAGTTTGATGGTGGTTCTAGATTAGTTTTAATATTAAGGGAGATCATTTATGGTCAGATTTTAACAGCATCTGATGAAGTTCATAAAGATAATGTATGGACAAAACCATTGACCTAAAAGTTTGGTTTCAAAATAAAAGTACTCAAATGTTTTCTTTTTTTTTCAAAACAGGTTTATTGTTTTAACATACAAGAGAAATATCATAACAATTTTATACAAGTAATTAAAAATAGATATGATTATAACATTCAACAAAACAACTAAAGTATTTACAAAGACATCCACTACAATCAGATCAATTAATTAAACTAAAATACCATGCTATTGAAATTAGGATTTTTTTAACAAATTTTGTAAATTATCCCATACAATATAATAAAATGTTTTTCTAGTTGTTCTTGACCTAATTGTGTTTATTTCCATATGGCACACTATATTCATAACATTTTTAAATTAATTGAACGAAGGAGGTGTATCTGAAATCCAATTTCTAGTTATTATTTTCTTAGCCACTGTCAGAATAGACCATAACAAGGGAAGCTTAACCTTTTTAACACTTTGAGGTACAGGTGTGTTGAATAATATAAGAGATTTAGAAATAATGAAATTATCTGTAAAAAGAGCCTGCAAAAATTCATTAATTGACTTCCAGTATTCTTTCAATTTTATACAGTCATAAAACATATGAGCCCAGTCAGCATTAATTTCTACATTACATCTCTTACATAGATTATCTTTATTATTTATTTTATTCATCATCAAAGGTGTATAAAAAGATCTATGTAAAAATTTCCATGTATAAAGTCTCCAGAAAATGGAAGACGTAGTTCTCTAGGCAGATTCCAATATATATTGTTTATCTTGTTGATTTGGTGGGTCCCCATTAATAGAAGTGAAATAATTCCAGTATGTATCTACACTGTAAAAAGTTTCTTGTCTGATAATTTTATGTATGTATGAAAGTTTACCTTTATCAGAAACTTTATGTTGTAAATTTAATATCAAGTAATCAATCAGTGTTGGAATAGATTCTTTAACTGTTATAGACATTAGATCTATTTTATTAATGAGATGTTGTCTAAAGGTCTGAACCTCTAACCAGCAAGTTTCTCTTAGATCAAATTCTTGTTTTAAGAAATCTAGATTTTTAACTTTATTATCAGATATCAACTGATACCAGTACTTTAGATCATTATCTATAGCTAAATGAGTTCCATCAGAAGTAGATGACAAAAGCATACCCTGAGTATACATTATAGGGAATATAATAAAATTCCATTCCCTATACTTAGGGTGCATGAATATAAAGTTACGATAGCTAATAATAATATTTAATGGGTAACAAACCATATGTTTAGGTGTAATAGGTGAAGTACAAAATTCCTTTAGTAACCATAACATGGAGTTATTTACAATCATATTTTTATGTGTTAAGGAGATTTTCATGAAGTGCATACTAATTAGCTCCCAAAAATCTTTCCATTTTGCGAAATATGACTGATCTATTAATAAAGTAATAACTTTTACAATAGAAGAGATAGTATATAAATTAAAGTCTGGAAAAGAAATACCTCCTTGAGACCAGCTATTAGTATGTTTCTTTAATGCAATCCTAGGTCTATTAGGTGCCCATAGGAAATTTAACATTAGTGTATTCAGTTTCTTGATAATTATTTTTGTAGGTGGAAGTATTATTGATTGTATTAAGTATAAAATTTTGGGGAATATTATCATTTTAATAATTGTAAGTCTCTCCTCCATAGTAAAAAACATATTATTCCAGGTATTAAAAAGATTTTGTATATTAAGAAAACAGGTATTATAATTATTATATATAATAGATTTAATATCTTTAGATAGTATTATACCTAAATAAGTTATCTGACCTGAATTGGGTACATATTTAGTAAAATCACTAATGAGAATATTTCTCGTGTATATATAGGTAGTATTTTAGTTTTTTCTTCATTGAATATTAAACCAGAAATACTTTTAAAATTCATCATTTTATCAAATAGAGACTGCATAGAAGAATTAGATCCTGCTGATGTAATAAGAACATCATCTGCAAAAAGTTGAATTTTGGATGCTGTATTTTCATCTATTTCAAAACCCTCTATGTCAGTATTGTTTCTGATCAAATTAGCCCAAGGCTCCATTACTAAAGTGAATAATAGTGGAGAAAGTGGACATCCTTGTTTTGTACCTTCAAAAATGGGTATTTTTTGTGAAACATATGTTCCTACCTTAATATAAGCCAATGTTCCTTTGTATAAATGCTCAATTTGATTTACAAATGCATCTGAGAAGTTTGTGCACTTCAGTAAGGTAAACAGATAGTCCCAACTTACTGAATCAAATGTTGAACTTATATCAAGACTAATAAGTGTTAAATCTTTCTTTTTCCTATTTGCAAAATCAATTAATGTTAAAGTTCTTCTTATATTATCAAAAGTATTTCTATTTACAATGAAGCCTGTCTGATCTATATCTATAATGCCGGGATGATTGTCTTCAATCTATCAGCAAAATACTCATAAACATTTTATAAACAACATTAAGTAATGAGATAGGACGATATGAAGTACATCTAGTTGGATCTTTATTAGGTGTTAAAATTGGCAAAATAAATTTATATTGCCAAGTTCGGGGGGTTATTAACTCAGTTTGGGCCAATATAAAAACCTTATGTATTAATGAATATGTACTTTTAGAAAGGATTTTATATATCTCTGGTATAATACCATCATTACCCGGTGCTTTGTTTGATTTAAGCTTATTTATTTGTGTAATAACCTCTGTATATGAAATACTTTTGTCCAATAGTTTAATCTGTTGTTTATTGCTTTTTATTCATGTTTGTGGTTATAAACTCCTTTATTTTATCTTTAGGTTCCATGTTAATGTTATTATGGTTAATTTTGTGAAAGTGATTTCTAAATTCATCTAGTATTTCTGGTATACTAGAAACATTCTTCTTTTCCTTAGAGAAAAGATTTCTTTGATATGGTTTTGTTTATTCAACCTTTTTGTTTTATTTTTAAGTCTATGTAAGTATTTGGGGATTATTGAATAAGACAAAACTTGTATTTCTCTAAAGTTATTTTAACTTTATGAGTTAAAATTTCTTTGTATTTCTCATTTAGTTTGTTTATTTCTTCAATAACTTTCTTGTCCATAATATTTTCTTTATTATTATGTTTATAAGAGTCTAATTTACTTTGAATATCTAACAATTCCTTATCCCAAGATTTCCTTTTATTATTATACCATCTGATACTTTGTCCATACAGATATGATTTTAAGGCATCCCAAACATAGACAATGGAGACTTCAGGAGTATTATTTATGTCTAAAAATATTTTAGTTCTCAAAGTATATATTCTTTATAGTCTTTAGTTGAGTTAAGTATGCTGGTATCCTTTTGATCTGAACATTATGAGTATTTTTATCATGAATTCAAAACAATTGAATTATGATCAGATATAGGACATGAAATGATTTTGGAATTAATTAAATCTGTTACCATCTGGTTAGAAATAAAGACCCTATCTATTTTTGAATAAGTTTTGTATCTGTTAGAAAAAAGGTGTATGGTAATGATTTTGAATCTATCTGATTATTAATATCATTCAAATGATAAGAATTAGCAAAATAATTTAAATGTTTTGCATTAGATGTAATTATTCTTTTCCTATAGTGGTAGTATCACTTTCATGTAGTATACAATTAAAGTCACCAGCTAAAAAATATCTCCTATAGAGAATGATATGATCTTATCAAGATGATGTTTCACTGTATTAATACCAATTCCAGGTATCCAATATACATTAATTAAAGTGTAAGTCTTCCCATTAATTTGTATTGTAACCATACAAAACATTCCTTTGTCATCCTGATAAGACTTAATGGTTTTAGGAATGGGCATACTTTTATTCCATAAAATAGCCACTCCTCTTTTTTCTGAGTGTGCTCTGAACTAACCAATACTGTATATTTGTTTGTGGCTTGTTTATCAATATCTTTTCAAGGGATGGGTTTCTTGCAGGAAGACTAAGTTGGCCTTATGTAAATTAATGTATCTTATTAGGCTTGCCCTTTTACATGGATTATTCAATCCATTAATGTTTAAAGAAATTCCTTTTAAAGATGTCATTTGGCATTTTTAAAACTTAAGAATCTTATGATCAAAATAACAAATAACAACATAAGTAATGTTACATCTCCTTCTTTAGGTGTACCTTTAAATATAGCTGTATTTATTGAATCTCTTATGGGATTTTGTATAGGATTCAGTTTTGTTTGTAGTGACAATGAGTGTACAAAATATATTGTGGATGTCAAAACTATATACATATAACAATGAACAAGTGAAAATAATGTAAGGATTAAACCTTGCATCCAGCCTGGAGTTAAAACTCCAACTTAGAGTAGTATTTACCACTCAAGTTACCCCTACCCTAAGCAGCAGTACCTCAGCTACCACCTTATCAATTTAATACTGGTTATATTTAACTTAAATTAACAGCTTTCAATTCAATTATCTAGCAAGACAAGACTACACATTTGATAAAACAGCATCATATAAACTAAAATAAACTTTTTTTAAACTATTCATACTACTATATACATCTATGTAATATAATACACTTGTATTCAAATAGCATTCAAATAATCTTGATATTAGGAACCAAGAGGAGAGAGAAATAAAAGAGGGAGAGTGAAAGAAAGAGAGAGAAAAAAGGAAGGCATATTTACATATTAATTTATTCAAAGTATGTAAAAATAAGTTCTAACATTCATTTAAATCAAAACCTTTGGCTAATATGGTTCAGACATTACATATAATAAGATGCATCTATTTTCTGTCATGTAAATGCAGTCAACAGCTTCCAAAAAAAAAACTTGAATTGCTTGTTTATGAGCATTTTACTCATACTCATTATTGTCAATAGAATAAAATATTATATTTATAGAAATTGTTATAAATCATACTGCATAGTTATGCAAATTCTCAGAAACACTTGCATTATTGTAAAAAAAAAAGCCATCTGTATTTTGTATGTCTATACTACTGCTTTAAAATATATCACATGACAATTTCTTCCAGAATAGAGTTATAAAGTTATTTATACTTGTCAATCAGATGAATTAAATGAGTTATAGTAATGTATATGTTTGGAACATACGTTTCTAACACAGATTAGTATGCTGCAGTCAAGTAGATTTTCAAAAACACTTGAATAAATGTTTCATTTTCTATGCCTTCTAAAATAAGACATTTACTTATTACAAGAAACTGCATCATTTAAAATCATTATAACTGACATATTTTATGAATTATAACATAGATATTTAAGTAATTATATAAAATAACTCACATTTAGATGTTAAAGAGTTCATTTTCCTTCACATAGTCGCATTTGCATCAGTTCTACTTCCTGGTAGAGTGTTCTTCCTGAATCTGCAATGTGTCAGTGTGATATCTAGGTCAAAGGTCAAATTGACTGCTTTCAGCTTCTCTGTGAGAATTCTGAGAGTTGAAGCTTTTGAAACAACTCGAGGACACTGTTCATGAGGTAGCCCACATCTCAGATTGTCTCCCTTAACATTTTGGCGGGAAACTTGTTAAAAACTAGTGACAAACATTCATTTAGCAGTGTAAATGCATCTAATCATGACAAAACCTTCGCAATGTATTTTACAGGTTATTACAGCCTCTATGTAAGTGAAATTAAGCCCAAAGTTATTAATAAGTAATAAAACTCAATATTTTTGTCCCAACTCAATTTTTATGCAAATCTTATTATTTACTGTGTCTATATGATCAAAAGCATTTCTATATATTAATATGAAAAAAATAAAGAGAAAGAATAAAGAAAGAAAAGAGTAGAAAATAAAAGAGTGTAAAGCAGAAATAAAAAATGTAAAAAAGCTATAAGAAGTATATACAATGGAATATTACTTACTGTTTATATTAATAGAGTTAAAATAAAACATATTATTTACTATTATTTAGTTCTAATTATTATTAGTTAAAGCATGACAGATTATTTACAAATAAGCATAAGCAGTATAATCAAGAAAGTATAATTAGGAATAGCATTTGAAGAACATATAAACTTTTTACAAGGAATAAATATGTTATTATTCCATTTATCATATTTTCATTACTCTTCTCTCCTGCCCTCCCCACCCTTTACCCACTACATAATCTAAATAGAATGTCATTGTTTAAACAAAGAAAAGAAGAAAAGGAGAAAAAAAGAAAAAAAAATGTATCAAATTACTGACCTTACTTCTCTTTTTCAGAAAGAGAAACAAATTGAATAATAGCTTATTATTAGTTCCTCAGATATTTTGACTGGTTATGAAACAAAACATTTCTTTGCACACAGAGAATAACTTTGATTAAATCTTTTTTCAGAATATTTGTGGCTTTCTGGAAATGCAGGAACTATATTTAAAAAGATTAATAATGAAGTAAAATGATGAGAGAAAAAAAAAGAAAAAAAACATAGAGCAAATCATTTGTTTTTTAGTCTCTTCTTCTTCTCTGAAGTCTTCCACGAAGTTTCAGTTGCCAGTCTCTTTAATGAAGGACTAGCCCATTCCATTTCCTCTATTTTATCCAAAATCTTATTTTTTTGATAAACAGTAAAGCAGAGTCTAAGTCATCAAAATTTTAGGACCATCAGGAAGGAAGATTTTTAGCTTTGGCAGGAAACAGAAGGTATGTTTTAAACTGTGCTTTTTTAAGCTCCCTTATTAGTGGCAGAAAAACTTTTCTTTTAGCTATTACCAAGGAAGAATAGTCATTGTCAAAATGCACAGTTGTCTCATTAATCTTAACAGGAGCTTTAGCCCAAGCAGATTTAAGAACCATCTCTTTATCAAAAGATGATAGAAATCTAACTATGACTGATCTAGGATAGTTTTTGTTAGAGTTAGTATTAGCTATAGATCTATGTGCTCTTCGATACCAAAAGAGAATGCTTCTGGTAAGTCTAAACTTTTAGGAGCCATGTTGTTAAAAAGAAGTAATATTATTACCTTCAATATTTTCTGGCAGTCCAAAATCCTAATGTTATTGCCTAGATCTATTTTCCAGGTCATCCAGCTTTGTTTGTAAATGTGTATTTTGTTTCAGCAGAAACTCAATGTTGATTTCCTCTTCTTGGATTTTATTTTCCATGTCATTCACAGCTTCTTCTATGCCTGTCATCTGTATCTTCTGTTGTTGCAGGTCTATATGTAACAAGTCTATTTGTTTTGTAGTTTTTTCTATGAAGGTATCAATTTTAGTATCCATTTTATCCATCTTAGCAGTAAGTTGCTGGATTATAGTTATCAGAGACTGAAGTTCTTTCTTGATGCTGGAGTCTTGAGAATTTGTCTTACTGGAACTCATTTCAGACTGATAAACTGACAGGAAAATTTCCAAAGTGATTTCTGACAGGAATATTGTTAAAATTTCCTTTCTTTTTTAGATATAGTTCAAGAACTATATAAAACAAACATATTTAGAAAGAAAATTACTTCAAAAATTATTTTTTTAAGTAATTAATTCCTATCAGTGTAATGAAATTGGTGGAGCTGAAGAAATCTGCTGCTATCCTGTGTTCATCCTTGGCCACACCCCTCAAATGTTTTCTTGAGCAGTGCTTTTCCTGATCAACCTATTCTGAAATTAAATGGTTGAATATGAGGCACTTACTACACTGATGCCCATATCCACCAGGTCAGAAACAGAGATGACAGGGAAGCACCTATCCATTATACAAGATCCTTAGTAGATGGGAAGGAGTAAGGGAGAGTCACTTAAAGATCTAAGTGAGAGTGTTTAGTAGTATACTATTAGATGACCTATGGTGATGTTGCCCTCTGCACAAACTGGCATCTCTTTGAGCAGCTGTGAACAGTGGGAGACTGTGGACAGCATTTCCTATATAAGATTTTAAACTGGAGGAGTTTGCTTATATACAAAGCATGGGTAACTAAGTTTGGGTGAGGCTTTTATAACAGCAGGATGAAAGACTTTTACACAGTTAAGGCCTCAGGCCAATCAGATAAATACACAATAAGCCTCTCGTCAGCAGTTCCCAAGTCAGGGAGGTTGAATCAGCCTTCTGCTCCCACCAGAGTGCAAAATAAATACTCAATGTAAAACCAACTGGTTTTGAGCTCAAATGCAGTAACAAATGCTTTACAACAAAAGTAAGAACTCCTGCGCTATCAATAATCCTTGGAAATAAGTTCACAAACTCTGAGAAATATTCACAAATACAGAAAAAGTGTGGAAAAAAAAAAAAAACTTTCAAAATTAGCAGAACCCAAAAAGCTTCTACAAAAACAAAAGTAA
>NC_056728.1:1746223912-1746298569 GCF_019279795.1 Protopterus annectens | reverse complement strand
CCACAGACCACTGGTTTTGGCTTGCACCTCAAAAAAGTATATCCCAATCAGAAGTGGCCCCAAGACCAATCCTTGGGGTACACCGCTCATTACTGGTCTACTAGAGGTGGCTTTCCCTACTTTGACTGAGTGGGTTTTATCAGTGAGACATTTAGCTACTCGTCTGGTAACATACAGGTTGATGCATAGCTGGGAGAGTTTATCTATTATGCCCAAGTGAGGAATAGTGTCAAAGGCTTTGGTGAGGTCAACGTAGGTGCTGTGCACCGTCTTCCCCTCATCCATGTCTTTGGTGACTGTTTCAAAGACGTTGACCAAGTTTAACAGGCATGAACTCCCTTTGACAAAATAAAACTGTGTGGGATCAAGCTTTTGGGATTTGCCAATGTCCTTGTTTATAAGGTCCATGATGATGGGTTCCATGGCCTTGCAGATCAGGCTAGTTAGGCTGATGGGCCTATAATTGCCTGGGTTGGTGGAAACTCCACCTTTGTGTAGAGGGATGAGAGTTGCTATCTTCCATTCAGCTGGGATGTAGCTGGTGCTCAGGCTTTGGTTCAATAGGGTGTCTAATGGAGCTGAGAGCTCATGCCCGAGTTCAGGCAGGATAGACAGGGGTGTGTGAATGTATAATCTATGGGGCAAATGTATACCAGTAGTTATGTGTTATACCCATCTACATGGCTGTTAACATCACATTGTCAGGCTTGGTCTACATGTCTTGCACTAAGGGGTTCTGTGTATACCTCTGGACTGTCCAGATTGTGTCAGTCTGTCCACATATATTGGCCAATATCTCTGCTGTAGTCCACAGGAGCATTATGTGCTAGCAGTGGTACTGTACTATGAATCCTTAGTATGTCTGTCAGTAGCCAATGGTGCATATGTTAAAAGCAGATGTGACCTCCCACACACACCATCTATGTGAAGACAATCCCTATTACAGTACAAATAGTCTACAAATACACCTGCTATACATACCTGACATCCTCTTGCACTATGAAGTTGGGACTACAGAGGCTGAGGTAGGGCTACACTCCATGTTCAGTGCATATGGTGAAAAAAAAAAAAATAAATATATATATATATATATATATATATATATATATATATATATATCATTATCCAGATATCTATATAGATATATACAAATATACATATCAACATACATAGATGGATATGTATATGGACATATAAACACTCAGATATATACATATACAGAGCACTATATGTCTACATATATACAGATAGAGATACATATGCACATATACGTATGGATATCTACATATATACTGACAGTAGTAGGTATATCAGAATAGATATGTATGCACATAAAGTTATAGATATCTACATATATATATATACCAACATAACTAGGCATATCTGTACGCATAGGATGTGCATACATATATAGCTATATATACATATATTTTTATATACAAATATATATATATATATATATATATATATATATATATATATATATATATATATACGCACACACACACACAAAGAGATGTACACATGGCCAAATATATGTAGCACTATACAGATGTGTATGCAAACATATGTATGAGTATACATGTGTATGTACATGTAGACATATATAGACCTATTATATGTATATAACTATATTCCTGTCATGTGTTAACCTCACGGTTGTGTATACCCTCCCAGATGTACCTCACTGTATGTATCTGCTATGTGTACATTATGATAAAACAACATATGTGATGCAACCATCATATTAATAACAAGGACTACACAATTTAGGAAATAAAGGCAATTGTTCAATACTACTACTACTCTGCATGTTGAAATACTTTCCCTGTGCAGGCTGGAAGATATTTTTGTGAAAACATCAGGGTTATGTGTATCTGACATGGCTTAGTGGTAAATCACTTTGGCTATGGTGTGCAAGGTCCTGGGTTTGAGCTTTGCAGAGGCTGTTTATTTTGTTGCTGGGCAGAACACGGGTCATTGGATATAGAGTGATTAAGGCACTTTTAAGCAGTTGTAAGCGGGTTTGCGCAGAGGTAAGCACTGCTAACTTCCAGTTACAGTTTCTTATACTCAGCTTCTAAATTGCTTAACCTGTAGGCATTGCTTACCCCCATGCAAACGGGCTGAAAACTGCTTACTGCTGCTTAAAAGTGCTTAATCCCGCTTACCTCCATGCTGATTTCTTTAAAAGAAAAGAAAAAAGGGTTGATAGGTAAGTGGTGAAAAAGGGGCACAAAGAGGGAAAGGTAGTAGGGAAAATAGCTAGGGGTATGCAGGAAGGGTGTCGGGAATGTCCATAGCTGCCCATTTCTGCTACAGCAACAACTGTGCATATACACTGAATTTGGAGGTAGATGTGGACACTCAAACCCCTGAGAGAGGGGTGAGGACAACAATAATATGTTGTGAAGCCAATTAGACCAGATTACATGTGTCCAGTGGACACGTGTGCAAAATGGACAGCTATGTATGGGGCGAGATTTTTTTTTTTTGGGAACCGATTCCCCTTTTTCTTTTTTTCATGTGAGAGTGGGATGTTGGGGATGGATAGTAGGTATATTTGGAGAAGTAGGTTGGGTAGGTTAACAGACAAGACAAACAAGATGCATACAGGGGTGGTATATGACACATGTGGGGGGTAAACACCTTGATGGGGAGGGGTGTTGAAAAATCGGAAGCCCATGAGCCCCCTAGTGGAAACAGTGGGACTGAGATCCCCACCCATGGGCAGTCACCACTGTGCCTTCACAGCCCCGAAGGTGGCTGTGCTGGGGGCTGAGTTGCAGAGAAAGACTGACCCTCTAGTTGCAATAAACTGTCCTCGAGCTGGCGTAGCAGATCTCTGACATCCCTACATAGCTCACTACGCATCACAACCTGGACCTGGCAATGGGTGACAGGTTCCTGTCCTCGCCCACTCCCAGGGTGAGGACAAGTCCCATCCCCTGTGGCGGTTCCACCCAAAGGTGGTTCAGGGCCAAAGGACGAGGAGGTCCCGGGTTGGGCCCCAGACATGCTGGTGCCCAGTGCCATGGCCAGCTGAGGTGGGACAGGTGGGTCTGCTGGGACAGGACTTCCTAAACGTGCTATAGTGTTTAGATTTTATCATCATATGTGGGTTAATAATAGTCAACACATTCCAGGGTTAGGTATAACAGCATGCATAGATATTCCCATTAACCCAGACACCAGATACAGAACAGTTGCATAGCAAACAGGACACATGCTTATATGGGACCACAGTGGTAATAACAATAGCATGCAGGTACATTGATGGCACCATGCCACCAATGTTGGAATAATTCAGTATAGCACAGGCATGGAAACAAATTTAAATATATATCAACCAATGGGACATAATCAGAAGTGTGGAGTCATTACATACCAGTTGAGGTGGATATGTAGTTTATTGTTGGAGATATGGTGGGGAGGAGAGAAATATGTCAATTAACAACTAATATATTCCTGTAGTCCACATTACTTCCCTAGTCAGTGCTATTATCTGTACCTTCCATGTATTACTACACTACCCTATAGCCTTAGTTTGGACAGTGATATGGCTGTCGCCATTGTTATACATGAACTGGTTTTACCAGCAGTATACACCTCTTACCTGGTATACCTGTGGAGGAAATGTTTGTTTACACTAACTGTTTCTACACATACCCCCAGATTCCGGGTTGATGTTGTGCACATAGCTATCCAACTCTTTCTGCACAGACTCTGGTCATGACTTGACCACATGCAAGTGTACCAGGACATATCTAGACTATTGCCCTCTTCAACCTTTAGTGACTTACCACTCACATATACATGCTTTCCTACACAGTTATATTATGTAGCACAGTGTGGGTGACAGTGATCAGTGATACTTCATTATTGAGAGCAATTGAAACATTCACAATTCCATACAATACCAGGGTAAACAGTACTAGTACAGGGTATCAATGTTTTTATTTCTCGGCACAGTGTTCGTATCCGATGTACCTGTGCAGCAATGTTTGTTAGCACCACCTGAATGTTGCCACACAAAGTTCCAGATTACACATTAGTATTATGCACATACATCTCACTCTGTTACTGTACATACTCTGGTCACAGCATGACAACATGGGGGTGTAGATAGGACATACTTAGCTTATTACTTCAGAGAAGTAGATACCAAACAGGTGAGGACACAGGACCGAACCCTGTGGAACTCCATTGTAGTCCTTTTCAACCAAGTTATTTCCTCCTCTTCTTGAGGTGCTAGAGCCCTAAGGAATTCCTAGAACTGTTGTGATTTCTTCAGTCATCTTCTAGGCCTTCAGCCTGGTCTATGTTGACCCTGGAAGCCTTGTTTGACCACTGCTTGCAGATGATTGTGGCAACCAGTGTTTTTTACTGTGGGCTTATTGTTTCACTGGGGATGCGTTTACAGTCATTGATTTTACCTCATTGTCCTTTCCTTAGTAGAAGGAAGTCCGATACTATCAAGCCATTTGCCAGACAGAAGTCTAGAGTGGCCTCTCCATCTGTATTCTTACTGCCCCACCCATGTGGACCCAGGCAGTCCTCATATCCTATTCTGTCTATCCTGATATGTGCATTCAGGTCAGCCATTATCAACACCAATTCCTGCTGTCCTGCTTTATAAAGCATGTCATAGTAATGAATGTGTTCCTCTCATGTCATCCTCTGCTTCTCAGCTTTCCTCTTGGGCAGCTGTTATTTGTGGTTCCCCTGATTTTCATTGACATTATTTTTTCACAGCTGTTCCAAGTGTGTTACAAACCTATAAATAGGACTCTTACAACTGCAAAATTCAGTTTCTTGTATTTTATTACATTAACTAAAACATTGACTAGTTGTATAAAAAATAGTTACATAATTTTAAGTTTGTGGTAAGAGAAGCCTGAGTCAATTGGTTTTGCATGTTAATTATTCTATAATTGCTACCGTCATCCTTGGCTTTCTGTTAAATGTTTCTGATCTTGGACATACTGGATTAAACAATGGGTGCCAGCAGAGGTGAAAATGCTCATAACTACCTTGATGAGGTGCTAAGTGCTTTGGTTTCTGGCTTGCTATTGACTTTCATTTCATTGACTAAGCTGTTAAAAATGTCTTACGCATTTCAATGAATGTAATTATCTGAATGTGTTAACCAGTGTAATCTATTCATGCATTCATTACAAAGTAGAAAAATCAGATATTGTCTATGTGCATCATGTGGACAGACAAGTCTTGGCTTAATTTTTGGGGGTGGGTATGCTGTTTTATGAAATATGTGTTGCGCTCTACAGAATTCTGCTTAGTTGTGGAACTCACAGTCATAAGGGAAGGTTGGACAAGAGGTTAGTGCAGCATTTCTTATTAAATTAATAGTTTTTTTTTTTTTTTTTTTTTTACAAATTTTACTATTTCTGGTTGGTGACAGTGGGATTATAAATGACTGTCACTGTTTGCTATAGGTGACTTGAATTTTGGAGTTAGTTTTGCAGATAATGGCGATATTCTGCTAGTTAAGCTGTTCTTTAAAGTCTGTGTAAGCCATCTAGAGAAGCAATTAACTTGGGGAGAGGGCTGTTCGAAAAATTAATGGGATTTGTTTAGACAATTGTAGATTACAAGTAAGTGAACATTTCTATGTTTGGGAGATTCAGATTTAAACTGTATGTTATTCATGACATCTCATGTTTGGTTTCATTACTGGAGAAATTTAAGTGGGCAGTATGTGATGTACTTCTTGTTTCCATGTTGCATGGTTTATGTAGTGTAAAGCTTTGCATTATAGGTTTAATTCTTTACATGTTGCTAGTTTTCCTGCACTATAAGTGCAGTAAGTTCACTGTGTGTTTGTGTTAATGAAGGAGTGCTATCTCCATTGCTAACTGGCTATTTTTCAACTGATTGGTTGGTGGTATGGTTTTCTAGGAGGTTTACCATGTTATTTTTGCTTTGCTGTGCTCTGCAGGGTTTTATAGGTTCATAGGTTCATACTAGGCTATCTGCCCTGAGGCAATTATAAGCCTAGCCCGATTCTGTATGGCTTACGCCATCCCTTGATTTGAGTATACTGTGCCCTTTTTAAGGTTTAGTTTACTGTGCCTCTGTCTAATAGTGACACGGGAGTAATCCCTGGGACAAGCCCTACTGAGAAGATACATTCATTTTTGAAGGTTAGCATGGCTTATTAGTTATGTATTTTTATACAGTATTATTTGTCTTTTCCTTTTGTGGATAGTGACAATAAGTTCAGAGTTAGTTTAGGTTGTGAAAACAGAGTTGTCACTTTACCTCCTGGTGCTGTATGTCAAAGTGATTATGACCATGTTTTATTGCTCAGATACTGGGTAGGTTTTCTTGCTGGCTCAAAGGAAAAAATGGTGCACTTCACACAAGAACATGGATGGCTCCAGTCAAACATTCTGGTACATGCTTACAAGCCTGGTGAAGGATGCTATATGTTAGTTGTACATTTTTATGGAGGAGGTTATTTAAATTGTCTTTCATTATTTACGTCAAGTCTTGAATTTTGGAGTATATGTTGTAGGAAGAAATTAGTATGAATGATGCATTCAGTGCATAGTTGTGCCATGTTTGGTGCATAACTAGTAGATTCATAGGTTTACAAGTCCAAAATCATGTATAACTTTTAAATATTACCCTAACTCATGTTAGTAGGAGAACAACTGGGTTTTGAACATGGATTTCCTAAAGACTAAGAAGTATGAAACTGTAATGTCTGACATTATGTAATGACTGTAGTTTTCAGTGATTTATCAGAAAACCAAAACATTTTATAAGGAGAAGGTTAATAATATGAGGCAAAAAATCAGGGACAGTTGAGCATTATGAAGTAGTTATTGACCAGTAATATTGCTTACATATTTTTTCAGTCTGATTTTTCTTGTGGTGTGGATGGCCAATTATTTCCACAGATTTGATTATCTGGGTGTCATTTATTTCTTGGATTACAATTGGTTAGTTTTTGCAATCACAAGTTGTATACCGTATTGCATTGTATTATATTAGTGGGGTGTAGGCAGAGGAAACATTTGTAAGGACAAGGTCAAACATGATATTTGTTTACTGACGTCTACCAGGAAAGTCTAACTGGATGGGTGTCCATTTTCTTCTAGATAAAGTTAGGAAGTGAGTGTAAAGGGCAAGTCAGGAGGTGTGAGGTATGATTGGGAACTTGTTCATATTTAGGAATATCCTTATCCTAAGATTGGGTAAATGCCGAAACAGATTTTGGCTAAGAACTATTTCTGAATGGTTTTAAAGGACTGGAGGGAGGATACTGATCTGATGCACATATGTAAGGAGTCTCAGGCCTTAACAACATGGTATAAATATAGCTCATGGCCTGCAGATTTGATAAGGTTGTGGACAGAGAAGGTTTTCCTCACTGAATCATAATGATGGAGTACAAACATAGTTATGTAGAACATTATTTATTGCTAGCCACTCAGATGATTGCAGGCTAATGTTGTAGGTCGGTAGAAGTTCTGTATACATTAGTTGATGAGTTACTTCTAATCAATTTAGACTTTCAGTACCCTACAGAAGTGGGTTCTGAAAGAGGCATTTGATGATAATTTAGCCACTCTATTACACTATTCATCAAATTTTGATTTTTATGCTGCCTGGAAGTTAATAGGAATGAGTGCTCCATAAACTACTCACATGAGGTGTTAAGTAATGGAGAGTGTAGTTTTAGTTGTGTCAGTGAGAGTTTTTGGATCTGTAAAGCATTGCAAGTTTTTGGTGAGTTTGTTAGGCATTTTTGTATGTGTATGTGAAATGTAAGAGTATAGGCTCATAGGTAAGGTAAGTACTAGGCCAGCTGCTCTTGCAGGTCATTTGATCTAGTTAATTTCCATTTTTGTGTTTGAAATAATCTATCCCACTTGGTTATAGATTGGCCTTGCCTGTCTAATGGTTGATAATTACATATGATCCCTAATGAGAATAACTGGGATTATACCATAGATAATCTGAGTGTGCCCACACCTAGCATAAATCATTTAGGAGCTGCATCTACCCATTTGTAGTGCATGGGGCAGTTTTGGGGTAAAATATCTGTTTTCCATCAATATGTCTAAGTTGCAGTTGGAAATGTACAGGGATGAACTTTGTTTTATTTGGATGGGGAATCTGTTCCACATGAGCAGTATTATCTGTGAAGTATGCCTGTCCAAACTGTTCTATTAATGTTTCAGAAGAGGTTTAGATGCCTAAGCAAAGTATTTGTGATGCCATTTGACTTAGTGATGTGCAGTAAATCCATTAGTAATAGGTCAGAGGTTGCCTTGTATGTCAGACACAGGTCACATCTTTGGAATCTATAGGTTACCAAGTATATTGACAGGGGTTTCAGTTGGTCCATGAAGGACCTGTTGTTTAGGCCTTGTATCCTTTCCTTAAGGTATCTTTGTGGGAACTCCAATTGTTGTATGTGTCTGAACAGATACATGCCAAAGGGGGGATTATGTGCAATAATTGGCCCAAGTGAAAACTGAGTACAGGGAGTCAGTGACATCTCTAGATCTAGACACAATCCCTTTGTTTGCTTATAATCTGTGCAATAGAGAAGGACTTTCTTACAACAACAGACACGTGTTGGTCAAAAGTTAAGTCACTGTCCATATAAGTTCCCAAACCCCGAACAACTGGGCAAATGTCTTAGGGCCATGTTGTCAGTGTGGTAGTTCCCAGGGGTAGATCACTTTATAAAAGATACAGTAATGCATTTTTTAGTATTTAATTTTAGGCTGTGGTTTTGACACCACTTATTTATTTGAGACCGATCTCCCTGCAGGCTGGCCAAAACATTTGAAGATTCAGTGAGTGCTCCTAGCCTACAGTAATCTGCAAACTTAGAGGTCATCATCCACTTTTATCATTAATAATTAGTATTATGATCATTATTATTATTATTCAGGATTACTTACAATCATCCACTATCCTTCATTATATGGTAGGGGGTGGTGTTTAGGTGCTTCACCCCACAGTACTTCCACAGACAAGCGAGCTGGTCTGACATGAAATTGGCACTTCTATCAGTCAGTGTTTCCTTTGGGAAACCTACACTGCTGAAAATCTCTAACAAAGCATTTGCCACCTTTTCGGCGTCAGTGGAGGGCAGAACCACTGCCTCAGTGTACCTGATAGCATAATCTACTGCCACTAGGGTATACTTTTTCCCTGTGGAATTTGGGGCACTCAGTGTCCCTACAATATCCATAGCTACCCTCTGAAATGGCTCCTTAGTCACAGGCAAAGACATCAAAAGAGCTTTCACCTTGTCTACCTTTTGGCACTGCTCACATGTCCTGCAGTACCCTGTTACATCTCTGGAAATCCCAGGACAATAGAAGTTCTGCATAAAACATCTCTTTTTATGTTTTATGCCTATATCCTATATTACCTGACTCGAAGTAAATAGTATGACATTGCATAAATGGAACGTAGATGCACTCCATACAGCTACCTAGAATGTAGTCACACAAGCATGTCTTTGCCCAAGTAATCTGCCCATTAAGGTGTATCTTATTTAAAGAGAAGCTCGTTGCTAATCAGACTTCTACCTTTTCTTACATTCCACTATAACTGATTTTGGTTATTATATGTATTTCTGGATTCTAACATGTTCTTGTTTCACAACTTTCATGTGTATGCAAGTTACTGTAAGAAAAAAAAACCTCTATGGATCATAGGAAGTTACTTAGCTAATGGCCAAAGAACCTTTTTAAGCCTAGCCATTCATGCCCCAGTTTTTATAATTATCAGTGTTGTAGGACTAGAACAACACTGATCATTATAAAAATTGGGGCATGAATGGCTAGGCTTAAAAAGGTTCTTTGGCCATTAGCTAAGTAACTTCCTATGATCCATAGAGGGTTTTTTTTTGTTTTTTTTTTCTTACAGTGACTTGTAGGACTAGAACATGGAGAGACCAGATGGCTTAGTGGTTAAGGTCTTCGCCTCCAATGCACAAGGTACAAGGTTCGATCCTGACCACCGACTAATGCCTGTTTGGAGTTTGTATGTTCTCTCTGTGTCTCCGTGGGGTTTCTCCCATGTCCGAAAATTATGCTGAGTGTTTCCATCTCAAACTCACCAATGAATGGAGCTGTGTGCAGCAGCACAGACTCTACATGGTGCCCAATGGGGGGAAGAGTTGCAAAAAGACCAACCGCTTTGGGCATCTATTGTGGTGCGCAGTATCCTCAAGATAGGAGAACACGGATCACAAACTGCGCCGTGGCAGGGCTAGCCACTCGACGGTGTAAAATATGGCTCTAGGTGATTCGGTCATGTTGACTGTCGCCAAAAAATGGGCATGGGTAGTTTCCGGTGATAAGTGGGTTGAGGACACGGCCTACTCTCTGACCCACGCCAGGGACCCATGCTAATGGTGGGAGGGGTATATGTGCCCCTATTGGCCAGTGTGTGCCCACCATAAAAGCCCAGCAGTCCTGGGTCAATAGGCTACTGGCTGGCCGGTGTCTAGTTGCCCAGCCTGGGTTATCTGGGATAGCTCTGTTGCGTGAAAGCTGGACATAAAACCAACCAACCTGCCAAACATGAACTGAGAATTGCTACACTTAATGTAGGTTCACTGACAGGATGCAGCTTAGAAGTGGATGATATGATGATACAGAGGAGGCTGGACATCCTATGTATCCAAGAGATGAGATGGAAGGGCAGTGCAACAAAGCCACTTGGCTTGGGATCCAGACTCTACTACTCAGGTGGTGGACAGGCTAGAAATGGTGTAGGAATTGTGGTGAGACAGAGGCTTCAGAAGTCAGTGGGGGATATCATCAGAATTAATGACAGACTCATGGCAATCAGACTCCAGTGTAATGATAGGACAGTATTCATAATCTCAGCCTATGCCCCACAGCAGGGTTGTGATAGTGAGGAAAAGAGTGCATTCAGACAGCAGTTGCAGGACCTACTAGATAAAGCAGGACAACATGAATTGGTGTTGATAATGGGTGACTTAAATGCACATATCGGGACAGACAGAACAGGATATGAGGACTGCCTGGGTCCACATGGGTGGAGCAATAGGAATAAAGAAGGAGAAAGCCATTCTAGACTTCTGTCTGGCAAATGGCTTGATAGTAGCCAACACATGGCTCAGAAAGAGAGACAGTCACAAGATCACATACAAGAGTAGCCAGCATGCAACTCAGGTAGAGTTCCTCCTTGTAAGAAAAAGGCACTGGGGTAGAATCCATGATTGCAAAGTCATCCCCAGTGAAACAGTCGGTTCACAGCATAAACCAGTAGTTTCCACAATCAGCTGCAAGCAGTGGTCAGAGAAGGCTCTAAGGTCAACAGAGACCAGGCTGAAGACCTGGAAGTTGACTGGAGAGAAAATACAGCAGTTCAAGGAATTACTCAGGGTTCTAGCACCCCAAGAAGTGGAGGAAATAGGTGGAGTTGAAGAAGAGTGGCAGCGCCTAAAACATGCATGTGTTAGGACTACAGAAAATATATGTGGTTGAGCCAGGTATGGAAATAAGGTACATAAGGAAAGCTGGTGGTGGAATGCAGAAGTGCAGGAAGTAATCAAAAGAAAGAAGGAGTGCAGGAAGAAGTGGGAGATTGAAAAGACTGACCAAGCTAGGAAGGACTACTGGTTGGCTAACAAAGAAACTAAGAAAGAAGTTGCAGTAGCAAAGAATAGGGCATCAGAGGCACTCTATCAGCTTCTGGAAAGTGACTCAGTAAGGGGCACAAAGAAACTATACCAGGTTGCAAGGTAAAGACAGAAAGATAAAGAAGATAGTCAGACACCCTTCATAAGGGATTTCAGCAACAACCTGCTTACCAGCCCACAGGACATCAAAGGCAGATGGAAGGAGTATTTTCAGCAGCTTCTGAATGAAGAAAACCCCACAGAAGCGGTACTGCCCCAGAAACAGCCTACAATGAGAGTAGAAGAGGAGCCCAGCTTAGAAGAAGAAAGAGCAGCACTAAGGAAAATGAAGTCAGGAAAAGCAGCAGGCTCAGATGAGGTCACAGCAGATATGATAAAGATGCTGGGTGAGCTAGGGGAGAAATGGCTCCTGAGGGTACTAGTTGCAGTGTGGAGAGAAAGACGTATCCCAGATGAGTGGAGAATAAGCATACTTGTGCCAGTGTACAAGAACAAAGGGGACATCCACAACTGTGGACAGTACAGAGGCATCAAACTCCTACTACATTGCATGAAAGTTCTGGAGAGGGTGATTGATAAACGGATCGCAGAATAGTAGAATGTAAGATGGGAGATGAACAGTTCGGATTCAGATCAGGATGCAGCACAATTGACCCGATGTTTGCATTGAGACAGATACTTGAGAAGAAACTAGAGAAGAGGAGAGAGTCAAACTGGGATTTCCTAGACTTGGAGAAAGCATATGACAAGGTCCCAAGAAAGCTGATCTGGGCAGTACTGCGGTGGTTTGAAGTCCCAGAAACATTGGTAGAATTAGTACAGGCTATGTACAAGGACCCAGTGACTCAAGTACGAACAGTGTTTGGACTCACTGAGGGGTTACCAGTGGGAGTGGGTGTACACCAGCGTTCATCTCTGAGCCCACTGCTGTTCATACTGGTAATGGACTACATCAGCAAACAGGTTGGAGGGGTCAGAGCAACAAAGTTGCTGCATGCAGATGATGTGGCAGTACAGGCAGACTCTGATCTAGAACTTCAGCAAAGGATAGGAGAATGGAATGCAAATCTGAAGGCACATGGGATGAAACTAAGCACAGATAAGACGGTGGTAATGACAGCAGATTGGGGAAATGAGAAGAAGCTGAGAATAGAGATAGATGGGAAGATAGTGGAACAGGTAAAAAGCTTCAAGTATCTGGGAGGGATGGTTGAGGAGAAGGGTAGCCTGAATGAAGAGGTCAAAGCTAGAATCAGAGGGGCTGCAGCCAACTGGCATAGAGTATCAGGTGTAGTCTATGACAGAAGAATGCCAAAGAAGCTGAAAAGTAAGGTGTACAAGACAGTGGTGTGACCAGTACTACTGTATGGTACAGAAACCTGGGCAGTAAAGGCAGAACAGTTGAAGAAGCTAGAGGTGATGGAAATGAAGTGCCTGAGAAAGGTGGTAGGATGCACACTGTGGGACAGGCGAAGAAATGAGGACATAAGAGCAGAAGACAAAGTAGCTCCAATTGCAGAAAAGATCAAAGAGAACAGATTACGATGGTATGGGCACATGTGTAGAAGAGCAGAAGACAATCTGGTGAGGGAGATTTGGGACAGACAGGAAGAAGGTAAGAAGAAGCGAGGGCATCCAGCAAAGAGGTGGATGGATTGTGTGAAAGAAGATCTGTGACAGTCAGGCATGAGTGTTGAAGAAGGCAGGAGAGTGGCACTGAATCGAGAGAGTTGGCGACAATTAATACGATACCCTGACCCCATGTGAATGGGGGAAAAGGGGGATGATGATGATGATGATGTAGGACTAGAACAACTTTGGCATATGCCTGTGCCTTAGGGCATCTGCAAGCTTCTCCTGTCCGTAAAGTCCACAGGTGACAAGCCATGTCTGAATTTACAGTTTCCCTTCTATTGATCCGAATTGCATTTGAATGGGATTAGGGAACAGCTGTGTTTGGCATGAATGGGAAGGGTGTTCCACCAAAGGGATAGTCTTTTAGAGGCATATCTGTTCCTCCAACATGTCTTGCTTATGTCACAGATGAAGTTTAGATCCTTAGATCATGTAATTCCAATGCTGTTTGTTTGTTGAATGTATAGGATTAATCAGGACTGGATGGGAGAATGCCTTGTAGGGTAGGCATAGATGACCTCTCAGTAGCCTGTAAGAGACTCGGGACAGGGCTTTGATGTGGTCCACATAGGACATGTTATTTACACCCTGTATTCTTTTAGTGAGTAACTTGTGTGGCCAGTCTAGCTGTTGGTAGATGCCAAAGGATGCATTGCACTCTATTATTGGTCTAATGAGAGCTGAGTATAGTGAGGCTATGATCTCCTTAGATCTTAATGCCTTGCCCTTACTTATAAGTTGCACAATGTAGAAGAACTTTCTCACCACCGTGGCACATAGGTTCATAGATTGGTAGTAGCATGGTTTGGTTCTCAGCTGGAGTGAACTTCAAGTGAACTTTAAACACATGCAGGTAGGTGCGTGAGAGTGTGTGTGTGTGTGTGTGTGTGTGTGTGTGTGTGTGTGTGTGTGTGTGTGTGTGTGTGTGTGTGTGTGTGTGTGTGTGCATTCTGTGAAGGTTGGGTGCCAGGGTTTTATTCCCAGACATGGCAAGTGTGGATGTTTGTGTAGAGAGCAATACTTTTGAGGCCATTCACAGTCACTACAACTTCCATTGCCCTTCTTTGGCAAGCCTGCTGATGTCATTCACATTGAAATAAACCTTTGGGGAAAGAGTAGCCCAGTAATCTCCATGGTGCATGCTATAACTGCGTAATGCTGTAGTGTGATGTACTAGTTAGGTAGGAGTTCCAATCCCAGACACAGTAACTGTGAGACGTGGTGTGTGTGTGTCTGTCATTCATATCCTCTGTGGAGGTGGCTGTGAGTGTGTTACAAATGGACTCATTATGGAGCGGGTTTTGCAAATTTCTTATATGATGTGCCTATTATATGTCACAATGTCCACCTTACAAGGATAACAAATGTCAAACAGCAGAGAGGCTGTGGTTGACAATCCATACCCCTACATTTGATATAAAGGGCTGATGAACAATTTAGGCAACCCTTGTATTTCCCAGAGAACACTCTCAACCCATGTCTCATACACAAACACACTTGGCTAGGCAACAACCACTTTGTTGGTACTGCATATTTCCCACAGATAGTAACCATGGTGTGACTGCAGCAGATTACAGAAGGCATGGCACCCTGTGCCATCACTACAATAGGCACATAATTGCATACATTGCTCCTTCACTATGTTCCCCACTGGATGCCTGCACAACTGTAGTGCCATCAAATGTAACCCACAAAGGACATACCATGCCTTAAACACATGCTCTGTATGGACAGATGCCACTGACACCAGGGAATACCTGTATCATGCTGTCAATGTAGGTGCAGGGTCAACCTGGTGTCCATTGCCAGTTCCCACCACATAGTACCAGGAATGGCACATCTGATGATAACAATTTGTGTACACAACATGCCCCAGACACCCCAGGTACACTTCCACATGTCACAGAACATGCATGTGGGACATGTGCACATCCCAGAGACTGTTCATGTCATGGACTATAGAACACATATATGGCAAGCATTGCACAGCACTGGCCACCCACAATAGTAACCCAGATAACTGGATGGTGAATACAATTCCCACCTGTGTGGGCTAATCCAGATACTACACCCCTGAGCCACACTGCACACATTTTTATGTGGCCTGATGCCAAGGTATACCGTTTACCTAGCCTTGTACAGTCTTCTGGCACAGTCAACCACTACACACCTGTAAAGCAATGCACCCATGCATGTCCAATACTGGCAACCTGTATCTGTGTGTGTGGAGTATAATGATTTCGACCTCATTCACACTCACTACACCTCCCATTGGCCTACTGAAGCATGCCTTCTGATGTCAGACACCTTGACATACCCTTTGCCCATATATCAACCTGATGCATGTGATACCTGCGTATTACTGTATTGTGGCAAACTAGCTACTTAGGAAGTCTAATCCTTACCCTGCCAACTGTGTTAATGTGTGGGAGTCCCTGATAGAGTGTGGCTTTGTTGACATTGACACCTGTTCATGTGGACAGGCACATGTACTACACCTACCGTATACCTCCTATGTCACAGTTGCACATGTCACTCACCATCAGATATACCTTTGGACAGCTCCCCAACATGTAAGTTTTGTGGTGCATGCAATAATTTAAAAGACATGTGATAACAATACATAGTCAGGCAGGGGTTTGAAACCCCATACCGGTAAGTGTGTCACACAAACATGCTTAGGTTTTACTCCCGCACATCCTTCCTGTCTTACTTTGTCTGTCTGTCTCTCTCTGTCTCTCTCTGGTGGATGTAGAGAAGTACACTTGCTTTGCTTAGACCGCAGCTTGTGTCTTGTAAGTGATGCTCATGATCAGCTGATGGCCTCTGCACGAATTGCAGTCCCCCACTAGATGATTGCATGTGGAACAGCTGTGGTAACATTCCCTTAGCCAATTACATGGAAACACACTCCTATACCTAGGAACATCATGTGGGTGTTAGGCCTTTTCATTCACTGTGAGCAGGAACTTATGTAGGTGTTTGGCAAGCAGCATCACAGATGGCATTGGGATATACTTCTAACAACATACACTGTGGAGACAGGCTGACAAACAGGAAGGGGATCATGAACATGACTACAGAATGTAAGTGTTGCTCTTCTGCATTTGGAGTAATGTTGGTTTGACAGGGTGTGTGTGGATATGGCTGGTCTACATGATTTAATACCTGTCATGACAGTGTTATGTGTTTGAGGAAACTCCCACCTGTAGGGTTATATGCAGACTGGGCAGTGTTTAGAGTCTTATGTTTCTTGTGTTACTCACTGATCACCTATCTTAGAACTGTTATTGTTTATAAGTTCCATGATGATACATTCCATAGCCTTGCAGACGTGGCTCGTCAGGCTAATGGGGTGGTAGTTCCTGGGGTCCATGGTTGCTCCCTCTTTGTGGAGTGGGATAACCATTGCTGTGCACCATTCAGTGGGCACAAACCCTGAGGTGAGGCTATGATTGAACATGGTACTTAGGTGGGGTGCCAGTTCGTTCTGTAGTTCATGCAGAATGCAGTCTGGAATGTTGTCAGGTCCTGTGGATGCTGTGTTCTTGGCTTTGGGGAGTGTGTTTTTTACCTGTGCAGCCATGAGTACAGGAACTATGCATTCTTCCAGTATACAGATGGGCCTTTTTTGGGGTAAGAGAGGGGTAAAGTTAGCAGTGAACCTATCTGCCAGGATGTTGGCAATATCAGTTGGTTCTGTATATTTAGTGCCATTGTGCTGTAACTCAGAGCAGATCTGAGTGCTGTCATTGAGATTCTTGACATAGATATAGAATGCTTTGTGGTTGTCTTTAGAATCGGTGGCAATTTTGTTTTCATAACTAGCTTATGAAGGATCGCTTCTTACTGAGGCTGACCAAGGAGTTACTCCAGTCATGAGATTTTACTCTTTTTATGCAACAGTTTCTTTCTTCTGTTCTAGAGTTTGTTTATGGCAGAGGACCACCAAATTGGCTTCCTTTTTTGGAGGATACCATCTTAGTTTTGTTAGGGATTGCATGATCCATGCCCTCATGTAAGTGCTTATAAAGTGCATTTGTACAGGATTCAGCAGTCATACCTCTACTGTCCGTCAGCATGGGTGTAGTGAAGTTTGCCACTTCTGTCTTAAGAAGTGTGAAGCTGGCTTTGAACACATTTTTTACTGTGGTTTCCCTAATGGGGGTGGGATGTGGATGTCTAGGGTGATTAGCTTGTGGTCGGATCTGACCAACAAGGAATTGACCTCTGGCATGGAACACCGGTTGCCTATGTTGGTAATGTTCCCTAATATTGGCCCAGTGTTTGTGGCTCCAGCCACAAGTCTGTCAACCTTTGTACATATGCCATGCAGTAAGAGGTGCATATGTTTTGTACACCATTATTTATAGACATCATACCTAATAAGCCAGTCAGATATCAGACTGCTAGACATGTTATGTATAGCAGGGGTTATTTGTGAGAACATAACCTGGACATTCTGTGGTTGTGTATACAGTAGTGGGGTCTGTGTACTTATGGTGATTGTCGACAGTATGTGTATTGCCAATACGTACCTTTGCCTGTGTACAGACTGTAGTAGATGTCATTGTTCTTGGTCCTGTTATGCCTGATGTTACATGTTGCTCCACTGCATGGTACCCTATCGGCTCACATGTTTGTGGGGCCAAACACACACGTGTCCCATAACACAGACTGGCATTGGACCACACTGTGTCATGACCCAGTTTATGTAGGGTAGTGTGTGAGTGGCACATAGGATGGTGTTTATCAGACAGTCTACATAGTGTCATATTAAGCTTGTGGCTGTGTTCACATTGGTTGTGGGTATGCACTTTCTCACAAGTGTCTGTTACTCTGTGCAGTGACATGCCTGTAGAGCCTGCTATATTTGCAGGTAGATGTATATTCCCCCATACAAAATGTAGGCCACTGTTATGGCAGTCTGCCTGTAGTTTGCACAGTGCTTTGTTAGATGCCTATCAGCAGTGTAGTTACCCAGTGTGATGTTATGTCCAGATATTTGCAAGACGTACTGCTGCCAGGCCACCATAACTGTTGTGTATTACTTTAGTGAAGACTTCGGTTCTGAAACTCAAATTCGAATATTTCAGTAGTCGGTCGACCGACACTTGCTTAAATGCTTCTGCTTGGGCACCACGCGGCAAGAAAGACTGAAGAAAATGGCATTGGCAGCATGTTTTATACACCTGACGCCATGGAAGACAAGACAGCAACCAACGAGGACCCAAGACATTGGGAATTCAGGGCTGACAGAGGGCAACCTGCCAGCATATTACCCAAATGTAATGACTGCAACAGTGAAACACGAAGAACATCTGTTGTGTATTTCTGACAGAGCAGTGGGATTTTGTACAGATGTATGCCACTAACTGCTGGGTAGTATGTGGCCATGTGACCTCTGCACCACTAGTTATTATGTGTCAGGACAGATAGGCATGTGTGAATACATAAACTGTGTGGGCAAATGTAGTCCAGTATTTACATGATGTACCCATTACATGGCTATTGACATCGACATTGTCAGGCTTGGTCCACATGTCTCGCATGAAGGGGATCTATGTATACCTCTAGACTGAGCAGAGAGTGCCAAACTGTCCACATATATTGGTCATATCTCTGCTGTAGTCCACAGGATCATTACTGTGCTATCAGTGGTACTGTACTATGATGTCCTTAACATGTCTGTCAGTAACCGATGGCCTACCTGTCAATAGCAGATGTCAGCTCCCACACACATGTGTTAAGACAAACCCTGTTACAGTAGCAACAGTCTAGACATATACCTGCAGTACATACATGACATCCCCTTGCACTAAGAGGTTGAGGCTATTGTTGCAGAGGTAGGTCTCTACTCCACGTTCTGGACATATGGTAAACATATATATATATATATATATATATATATATATATATATATATATATATATAAAATATAAACCAAGTAGGAGTGAATATGCTCAAAAAGCTAAAATCCAGATAAGATAACAAAATATAAACGCAAGAGCAAAACACAGTAGATAATCCAAATGGCATGTAAATATCCTCATACTTCAATAGTCTCAGTATATCAAGAGACAGCAACAAACGATGCAGCAACTAATTCAGTATAGGAATGTATAAATTTAATAATAATACACAAACAGGTTAGCGCTTTCACCATATGGCTTCATCAGACCTATAAAACATCTAAATCCATCAGTTTAAATATAAAAAACGGTGGGAGAAACAGCCAATCTTAAAGTGAAAGTACTAATATAAAAAATATATACATTGTCTATCCGTCAATATAACAAGATATGAGGAGTGTAGTCAGCCTTAATCAAATACAGTAAAAACTATCTAAACAATATGTATATATGTAGAATATGTTATAAAAGCAAAATGACAATATGAAAAATAACATAAAAAATATAAAAAATATAATTAATATTAAACAATATATTTTATATATATTTTATATATTTTTTATATTTTTTATGTTATTTTTCATATTGTCATCTTGCTTTTCTAACATATTCTACATATATACCAAGTCAGTATGGTGAAAGCGCTAACCTGTTTGTGTATTATTATTAAATTTATACATTCTATACTGAATTAGTTAAGGGTTGCATCGCTTCAAGTTGCTGTCTCTGATATACTCGTGACTCATTGAAGTATCAAGGATATTTACATGCCATTTTGGATTATCTTACTGTGTTTTGGTTTTGCCGCTTATATATTTATCATATATATATATATATATATATATATATATATATATGTGTGGAGCATATATATATATATATATATATATATATGTGTGCGTGTGTGTGGATATATATATATATATATATATATATATATATGTGTGTGTGTGTGTGTGTGTGTGTGTGTGTGTGTGTGTATGTGTGTATGTGTGTGTATATATGTGTGTGTGTGTGTGTGTGTGTGTGTGTGTGTGTGTGTGTGTGTGTGTGTGTGTGTGTGTGTGTGTGTGTGTATGTGTATATATATATATATATACATATATATATATATATATAAATCCGTATATAGGTTCATAGGGTTGACAGCCTAGGCTATCTGCCCTAGGGCATTTATAATTCTAGCCAGAGTGTGTTTGGCTTTTAAGCCACCTCTTTTTAGATTAGTTAGGACTGCAAAGCTCTGTATAGTAGGTCACAGTGAAGATAGCCCTTTTAAGGTTAGTTTACTGTGCACCTCTGTCTAGTAGGGACACAGAAGAGATCCCAGGGGTAAACTCTACTATCTCCCATCCACTCTGGCCAAGATTTCTCTTGAAGAGGGTCATTGAGGGGCTCTGCCTGACATGGACTGGGATTTCCTGTTCCAGAGTGAGGGGAGCTCTGGGATATGAATCTGTCTCCTCCGGCATGTCCTATTTATTTCTTGTGCTGAGGTTTAAGTCCCTGGGCTGCGTGGAGCTCTAAGGGATTTGGATTTCCTGAGGGTGGAGCATGTCCACAATTCTGGTTTGACATATGGCTTTATACGCCAGGCACAGATCACCTCTGAGTAGGCAGTAAGCAACTGAGTAGAGCTGGAGTTTCTTTAGCCCTAACTGCATGAGAGGGGCATCTGTTAGAGTCCCTGATCCTCTTTGGTGAGGTACTTTTTAGGGTCTCTTTCCAGTTGCTGCAGGGGTGTCTGGTAAGGTACATCCCAAATGGGGGCATTGTATTCAATTATGGGAGCCTGATTGAGTAGAGGGGCACAATGACCTCTCCTTTGATCTAGATGCAGAACCCTTTCGTGATACAAGGTGGGCTATATAGAAGGTCTTTCTAAATCAGCTTTGGCAAACGCGATTGTCAAGGAGAGATTGCTATCTACTTGGGTCCCCAAATCCCTAATCACATCTTCCATACATAATGGATTACCATCTATGTGGTAATTTACATTGGGCACTTTATTTTTCCCAAAGGGATGACTATCGCGCACTTTTTGGCGTTTAGCTTTAGGCCATGGCTCTGGTACCTGCAGTTATCCGTCTCTGTGAGACTCCTTTTGGAGGATGCTTGTGTCCAGTTGGCAAGATATCGATTATGGCACCCAGTTTGTAGTCATCTATGCAGACTCCTGCATAGGGTGTCGGCATAGTCACTCCCATATTAGCCTCCTCACTGGGAGAAATATATACCAAGAGGTCCCAGGACTGTGTCACTTGTAACTGGTTTAAGAAGTCTTGACATGCACCTGCAAATTCTGACTCATGTGGGTTCCTATCTCTGAGCCAGTTTGCATCCCATCTTGTGACATAGGGAGTTACATATTTAAGCTAGTGAGCTTATTTATGATGCCCTCGAGTAGGGTATTAGTGTTGAAGGGCTTTTTGCGAGGTCCATAGGTAGGCTGTGTGGGACTACCTTCCCTTCATCTGTGGCCTTGGTGACTGTTCTCCAAAGAAGTGGACCAGGTTCAAGAGGCAAGATCTGTTCCTTAAAAAAGCCAAATTGGGTAGGATCCAGTGTTTGAGGTTCTCAATGTGCTTTTTGTTTATGAGTTCCATGATGACACGCCTCCATAGCTTTGCAGACCAAGCTAGTCAGGCTTATAGAGGCTGAGTGGAATCCAGGCATCCATTGTGTGGCACCACCTTTGTGGGAGTGGGACCACCAGTTGCTGTCACATGCCCATTCCTGAGGTACATATCCTGTGTTAAGGCTGAGATTGAAGCAGTGACTTTAAGCGAGGGTTCAGTTCTTCCTGGAGTCTCATGTGTATCGCCTTGCCCAGAGACAATGTCTGAGTCCCCATTGATGCTGTGTTTTCACTTTGGAGAGGGCAGCTCTCACTGCGCACATCTGGTGATGTCAGGGGAGGCTACACACTTGTTGGGATAGACATTTGCTCTTTTGGGGGAAAGGGGAGAAGTTTGCACTGGGAACCTGTCCAAATTGCCAGGATGTTGGCAATGTCTGTGGGGTTCAGTGTATTTTTTGTCAATTTGCAGCAACTCAGAGCATATCTGTAGAGTTGCCACCCAAGGAGTTCCTGACATAACTAAAGAAGGCCTTGTGTATTATTGATTAGCCTTTGGCGCCCATTGTAATTTTTCTTCGAAGTTGGCCTTGGATGAAGTTTCGGCGAGGGATCGAGGTTTCTTGCTAGTATTGATCCGAGATGCCTTCCCAAGTTCAAGGCAGCCGGCCACGGACTTGCTCAGACTGTGCAAAGCTCGCCAGGTTACATGGGCATGTCCAGTTATAGGCCTCGGATGTGCTACTCTCCCGATAGCTGACATATGTCTGGTGCTGGAACCAGGTCCCTACTGGGACTGGCCCACGGCCAATAATCTGCGATGAACTGCTGGGTCACAGTGTAGTGTGGACAGCCCCGCAGTACTGGGTGCTGGGGCTGGTGCTGTTACCGTGTGAGCAGCTTGGTGTCCTTGCACGCCCATGTCAGCGGGTTGCCAGCTGTTGATGTTGCTGCGGCCAGCGTCCACAGCCGTCCGCCACTCCACCCCACATGGTCTGAGCATTCTAAAGGACCGTTTCACGGGTCGACGTAGCTCGCCACCATCTCACCCAACTGTCTATCCATGCGGCTTGGGGTATAATCAATGGAGGGCACCTGCAAGTTCATGGAAGTTGGGTCACTTGCTTGAGATGAGAGAGAGCAGGGCCTCCTTGCAGCCTCCGACCCTGTCTGAGTTACACACCTGGAGCAACACCAGTGCCCCATGACGGAGTCCTGAAACATCGTCTGCCCAGGTACCCAGTTGGTGGCACTTCTGCTGGGGCATGATGAATGGCTGCCTCCCATAGAGCACCCTGGTACATTCTGTTTATGTGATGCCTTCGTTAGACATCCGGGCTATGCTTGCACTGTGTCCAGACTCATAAATACTACACTCTCCTGTGCACTGCACCAACTTTAGTGTCCCTCTGCCTCAGCCACTGGTGATGGGGTATCTATAGGCTGTGACTGTGTTTGGGGCTGGGGTGGGATAACAGGGGGATGTCAAATGATAGTGCAGTTTGCTGCAAACCTTCCTTACTGCCTGTGCCTCAACAGTCCTATCATCTCATTTTATGGTGTTTGTATGGACTACTAGCTTATCAGATTAACATGCAGGGACTGACCCACCTCCTACCACCTTTGAGGGCAAACCAAATGCACTTAGACCTGTAATTGCATAACAGTGCATGCTTTTTACCGCTGCACACACACACGCACACACACACACACACACACACACAAACACACTGTAATTCCACCATAATGCCACTGTCCTGGGGTTTCCTGAATGATTATGTTTATTCCATGAGTTTATCCTGCTTCACACTTGGTAACATACACTCATTAATACCACTCGTGCGTATATTCTTGTAAATGCACAGACAAATGAATACAACACAAGACCGCATTGCTGGTTGCCTCCGCGGTTGATTTTTGAAGTAGATTTTACGGGCCTCACTTTCTGTTCACCCTGGGTATGGGACATTGTGAACATGGCCCACATATGTTAGGGGCTACTCGTTCCTCCATAATGCTGAAGTGTCGCATATAACTGTATTGCTCAGTAGATGCAAGATCTGCTGCTCAAACAACTTATTATGTGGTCAGCAAGTAATATGGATGCACTCCCTGGTGCTGTCTAGTAATTCCCCAATGCATCTGTACTGCTGCATATGTGGGTAGTCATTCACCTTTCTGCTTATTGCAGTTTTAGCGGTAAACCTGGTATTGGTTCCTCCCAATGCACATTCCATGCTACAGACTTTGTATACTATCAGCTGTATTGTGATTACATCAGACAAATTATTCCTGGTGTCTCATGTGTCAGTTGTATCCATGTTCTGCCACGATTCCAAAGGGAAATTACTGGCCCATTATGAACAATCCCACAATCATACATGTGCACCATGACACCCACACAAACACACACATCCTACATGCATCAACCCCCTCCACTCTACAAGATTGCACTTACAGACAAAATAACCCCCACACACACACACACACCTACAGGTGAGTTGCCACCAAGATAATTATACACAGACCCCATTACCCCAAACCTTATAGTGGCTGTAGAGTGTACGCACCCTTACTGATATGGCCTCTTCCTTGTTATGCCATGGGACCACATCACTACATATGTTACATTACATGGAGCCTGATATATCACACATGTCCTGTACATTCAAATGCAGTGTCTAACAAATGTGTTAGGTGTGCAGATGCTGACAGTGATGCATACACTCCATGGGTGCATATGTGTGCATGCTTGCTTATCATGATCGTTTATTGCACCTATTGTTATAGTATTGCTACGCTGATCACTATTCCTGGCAGGGGTATACTAGAATGGGGCCATCTTGCATTTTGCCATGTATATGGGTCAGTCCTGCCCTACATGTCACCCCAACCCTGCATGATTGCAAGGTCAGCTCATGTGCACATCCCTTATGAGTTACGCCATTACTATTGCCATTAGCAGGTCAAAGTTACATTGGCCATAGTTCCTGAACCTGACTGTGTGCAGATACAGTCATTCATAGCATCATAGGATCCCTGCTGCGGTGCGGCTAGTGTGTCCTTAATTGACACCCCCACCCCACCTTCAGCCTTTTTGCAGATGCTTGACAACTATGGCCTACATGTGTATTGTCAGTTTGGGGAGTGCCCCAAAAAACTAAGGCAACCACCCCTTTTTTTTAACACCTGTCCCATAAAAAATTTTTAAAAATAAATGATTCTGGGACCGGCCTCATACAATGGGGGATGGTGGACCCCCTTTTAGGTTTGGGGGAGGCATTGGTTGTGCAAACATGTTTTCATGGTTACTTTTTCCAAAAGGGCTTTGGACACAGCCAAAAGGGTTGGGCATTTTGGGGGTTTTTTCTGTTTGCATACCCCTACCTTTAGAGAGGCCTGGCTGAAAATTTTTTTTTGGGGGGTACAACTTCCCGGAATTTGATTCCCCTAACCCCAACCCATTCCCAATTCACAATTGCTCATTTTGGGGCCACAGCCCAATTGTAAAACTTTGGAACCCCCTGTTTATGTTCTGGGAGCCGAAAGTTTTCCATTTTAAATTATTTCCCCTTGGATGGGTTGTTTAAAATTTTTTACATCATTTGTCCCCCCTTTTTAAAACCCCTTTCCCCATTTTAAAAGACTGTTGCAACAGGTTTTTCCTGGCATAATTGCAATTAGGTAATGGTGCATTTAGTTAAAGGGGGCCTACCTGCAGGGATGGGGCCCCGCCAAAGGGGATTTTTAAAATGTGTGCAAGAAAAACCTGCCTTCTGTTGAGGAAGGTTTAAAATTTATCCCCCAAATGTTCCTTTGGAACAGAGGGGCCAATAAGGGTGGAATTTTGGGGTGTTTAAAATTGGGTTGGAATGGGGGCAATTCCCTACAAAACAACAGTCAAATACCTCACAGCTTTCCCCATTTTTATTCTATTTGGGAACAGCTTATTTTAATTTTGTATTCCCCCTATTTATGCCCCAAACCTTTCGATTATATTAAAACACTGATTGCCCTGTTGGGCCCAAATTTCAATTTAAAGGGGGGGGTGGGAAACCCCTTATTTGGTTCTGTAGTTTTTGATTTTGAGTTGGGGGGTTTTAAAGGTTTAAAACTCCCGAACACGGGGTTGGGTGGGTGGCCCCTGCCCCCTGTTGGCAATTTTTCCCCCCATTAGCCATCCCTGGAACACCTTTTTAAATGCCGGATGTTAAGCTTATTTCAGGGCTCATTAACCCCTTCAGATACCCCCAATGGTACCCTGTAAAGGGCCCGTGTTAAAAACAAACCTGGTAGGCTGTTTTGGGGGGTGGTTGATGTGTTCATTTTTTGAAATACCATAAGCCATTACATTTTCCCGGTTGGAAATTGGCAACCCTGAAACCCTAAAACCCTACCTTTACCCCCCTAACTGGCCTTGGGGGTTAAAATCAAAGGGATCTACATTTAAAATTGGGAATTTATTTTAGTACCACACTTTGGCATTGGTACCCGGTTTTTGGGGGACATTTTCATTCCTCCAAAAGACAAGTCCCCACCCAAAACTTCAGGTTATAACATTGGGTTTTTCTATTAGCAGGAACCCATAATTGGGGCAAAAGGCCTTTTTGCCCGACACCGGGCAATCGGGGGATTGTAAAGTGGTTTTGAGGTGGGTTTTGCCACTTTAAGGCCGGTGTTTGGACCCCATTTTTCCCTTTGGCCTCTGTTGTTGCCAATGTGTGGTTGGGGAAAGGTTTTCCAAAGGGGGTTTTACCAAAAGGGTCCCGAAAGGGGGGTGGGGTGGTTTTACCCCCCGGTTTTAAGGTGGGCCAGGAAACCTTCCCCAACAAGGGCCCGGGCCAAAAACAGGTTGCTTAATGTGCCCGGACCTGTCGCTGCTTAAAACAGGGAATTAAATTTAAATTTTTGGGGGTGACATTTTCCAAAAAGGGTTATGCTTTTTTGGGTTCTTTGGGCCTTTCTTCCAAAAAAACATTAGTTTTTGGGGAAGGTTTGGGGGATGTTCAATCCGGGAAATTAAACAGGAACCCGCCAGTCATCTTTCCCCGGAAAAACCCAAAAAATGGGGCTTGGGAACCCCAAAAAGGTTTCCCAAAAGTTCCCAAACCAAACCCCTGGGGACCCCCTATTGCGGCAACAAAATGGTTCCCCACAAATTTTTAATAGGATTGGGTACCCCCTTAAAAAATTACCATTTGGGGGAATTTATTTATTTCCCAAATTTGTCAAAAAGGTTTGTTAGGCCAAAGGGGTTCCCGTGGGGAAAACCCCCTTTTATTCCTTTTTGGCCGGGTTACCAAAAACAATGTCCCCTTTTCAAAAAAAAATTTTATGGAACTTTTGGGTTCCATTTTTGCCAAAGTGGTTCCTGGTTTTCAAAAGGGTTTTGGGGAGGGCTTATAAGGCCCGGGTCTGGGAAATCCCCCTTTTTGAGGGGAAAAAGGGTTTCCCCCCACAGCTGGGGGGAAGCTGAGTAGGGGGAAAAGGGTTTTAGCCTATCCCGAATTAGGCAGGTGGAGCCCGGGGTTTTCCGGGGCCAGGAACCCCGTTTTTCCCTTTGAGGGGCAAGGAAAGCCGGGGATTTTCCTTTGGGTTTTTGATAAGGGAAAGGGGGGAAGGGGGTTTTTGAAACCCCCTTTTTCCCCCGGAGAAAAACCCCTTATTTTATAGGGGGCCAAAGTAGAAAGTTTTTTCCCAAAACGGGGGCCAAAATTGGTCGTCCCGGTTTGGCTTAAAAAACCTTGTTTGCCCAATTTTTTTTACAACCTATCGTGCTTAATTCCCCTTTTATTTTGAAATTGTTTGACATTTTTCAAAAAAGGGATAATATTTATTTTTTTCCCTTTTTTGTTTGGGCCTTTTTCCTGGACCCGGTTCATTAAAAATTTGGGGAACCCTTTTTTGGAAAGGAAAAAAGGGCAAAAAAACCAAAAAATTAAGGGAAAAATTAAAGACAACCCAAAATTAAATTTGCAAACCTTGGGCAGCCCCAAACCCATTTTTTTTTCTTTTTTTTTAAAAATACCCCAAAAAGTTTGGGCCCCCGGACCGTTCTGGGTACATTGTTGCTTCTTTCTTTCTAAAAAAGGTGGTTTTTAAAAAAAATTGAAATGGGTTCTAAATTTTAGTAAAGGGATTAGGGTACCCAACCCGGTTTAACAAATTACAAAAAAATTTGGGGGGCCAAAACCCCGGGAATTTTTAAAAAATTTCCAAATTAAAGTGTAAAGGTTTTTTTAGGCAAGGTTCTTGCATGTCAAAACCCCTGTCTTGTTTTTTTGACTGGGTTTTAAAGAATTTTCCAAAAAAAGGGAAATTTTTGAAAAAACCCAAAAATTAAAAGGGGGGGGTTTTTTAAGTTGAGGGAATGATGCTTTCCCTCCTTGGAGAAACGGTTTTTAGGGTTTAATTTTTGGGCTTAAAAATTCCCTTTTATAAGTACCTTTTTTTGGGGAAAAAAAATTTTTATTTTAGTGGGATGGGGCTGATCCCAGGCTTTTTAAAGGGTTCTTGGGCTGGGAGCTTTTGCCTAATTTCATTTCAGGTTGACCAGGGAGATCTTTTTTGGAACTGTAAAATTTTTCCTTTGGAAGGGGTGCTTGGGGAATTTCCGGTTTACTGAAAAAGGGACTGGAAATTTTTTCTGTGGTTTCCCAAACCAAAAGGAAAAACTAAAAAACCCTTTGGAAAAATTTTGGGCTATGTGCAAAGATTAATAGGCCAAAAAGCTGGACTTTCTCCCGGCGCCAAAAATTTTAAAATTTTGTTTGGCTTAAATTTTAACTATGTTTGCCCCCTTCATTTTTTTTAAAACTTTAAAAATCAGGGGCCAAAATTCCCCTTCTGCATTTTTCCAAACTTTTGAATTTTAAAATGGTATAATATTTACCTATTTTTCCCTTTTTTTTGTGTTTTGAAAAACCCTTGGGGGTTATTCATTGAAAAAAACAACCCCAACCCCAAAAAAAACTTTTTTTTTAAAAAATTTAAAATTAATAATTTTAAAAAACAAGCCAAAACCTTTAATTTAATTTTGGGGATTTAAAAAATGATTTCAATAAAAAAGGGGAATTTAAATTTGTCAGGGTACCTTAAAGTACAAAATAAAACCTATTTGGTTTAAAAATTTTTATTTAAAAATTACAAAAATTTTTTTACAGGTAAAAAATCTTGTACATTTTTGGGTAATTTAATTTACCCCTAAAAACCCTTTTGGCGGATTCCCAAAAATTTTTTTTGACCCTGTTAAAGAAATTTGCAAAAAAAGTGCATCAACACATACCTTTTCCCTTTTTTAGGCAAAAATTTTTCAAAGGCCCTTAAAAAATTTTGGGGGGCCCAAAGGCCCCAAAAAAACATTTTTAAATTTTTGGGGTTTTCAAACTTTAAATTTAAGAAAAAAGGTTTTGATTAGCATGGGTTTTTCCTGCAGGGTAAAAGCTGAAACCAAAGTGCTTATTATTTTTTAAAACGGTCCTAATGATTTGCCCGAAAAACAATTTTAGAAACCAAGGAACCAAAATGAGGAAAAACTGTTTGTTGAAGGGAATTTTTTTGCTTTTAAAAATCCCGTTTGGTATTAAAAATTTTTTTCACCGGGGGGTGTTTGTTGGTTGGGGCATTAAATTATACCCTTTATAAATCTTTTTTTGGGTTTAAAATTAAAATTATTTTAATTTTGGTTTTGGTTTTTTCTGTATAAAAACCATGTTGTTAAATTTTGGGTGTACGGGGGGTTTGGTCTGCAATTTTGTCCATTTGAATTGCATTCGAAAATTTCATTAAAAAGCCGTTTCTTGTGGAACAGAAAGGGTTTTTTGTTAAAGGGTTTTGGTTACCCGGGAATCCCCAATTTAAAATCTATTTTTCCAAAAAATTTTTTAGGGAGGAGTTCCACTTTTTACCCTTAAGGGGGAAAGGCCCGAAAACAAAAAAAAAAGGGACCCAAAAGAATAAATTTTATGTGCATCATAAAAATAGGAAAAGGGATGAAAATTTTAGGAAAAAAGCACCCCCAAAATTTCAATATTAAAATTAATGATTATCAAACACAAAAAGTAAAAAATTTCATTTTTGAATTTAAAAAATTGGAAAAAAAACCCTAAAGGAAATATTGCAAAAAGGGGCAAAAAAAAAGTCACTAATAAAAAATTTTTAACATTTGATTCATTTGAAAGGATGATTTTTTGGGTGAAAATATTTTTTAATTTTTAAAAATTTGGCATTTTTTTTGTTTTTTGAACAAATTCCCCTTGTGTTAAAAAAATTATTATACAAAAACACCACACACACACACACACACACAACACACAAAAAAAAAAAAAAAAAAAAAAAAAATAATAAACATGTAGAAAAAATTGATTAAAAAATTTTAGAAAAGTTAAAAAATTTTAGGGTTGGAAAAACAATTTTAAAACAAAGGACAAATAAAGTAATTTATTTCAAAAGGGTGCAGGTCCGTGTACAAAAGATAATTCCTATTGGGAAGGGTAACACAGAACTTTTGTATTGGGGGGGAAAAGGAAAAAAACAAAAACAAAAGATCAAATTTAAATTTTTTTAAACCCCCATAAATTTTGTAATCCTAATGCATTTTGGGTAAAACCCCTTTAAAACCTTTCCCTAGCAAATGTGACTTTCAAGACCAAAATGTAAAAAAATTTCAAAAAACTGACCATTCCCCCTTGTGTTTATTTAAATTTGAAAAGGTTTTTGGCCCTTTTTTTCCTTTGGAATTTTTTTAGGCCAAAATTCTTTTTTATTTGTGATTAGGTTTGGGGGTAGCCCCCGTAGGGTTAAAGTTAAAATGGGAAAAAGGAGGAAAAACATCCCAAATGACATACCCGATTTAAACTGTTTGTCCTGAAAAGATTTTTCGTCCAGCCCTTAAAAAATTTTTACCCAAAAAAACAATTGGGGTTAAAAATTTTTTCCCTTTTCACTGCTTATTCTGGAGTTAAATGAGGCAAAACCGGGGAACATTCTTTAGTGAAAACATGTTTTTTATTTTTTTAATTTTTTATTTTTCATTTTTTTTCCAGGGAAATCCCGTTTGGGGGTTTAAGAAAATTTTTTTCATTTACCGGGGTTTTTGGGGGCTTTGGGCACCAAAAAACCAAACCAAAAAATCCCGGTTTTTTCCCTCCCCCCTCCCCTTTAAAAAAACCAAGAGACAATTCACGGGGGAAAGGGTTTTTAGGTTTTGGGGTTATTTTTTGAACTTTAAAACTTGATTATGGTGTTGGCCATTTTAATGAAATTAAGGGTTTAAGATCTGCATTAAAAACCAATATTATATATTAAATTTATAAATTAAAATTAAATTTAATTTAGTAACAAGAAAGGATTTTTTTAAAACCCATTGAAAATAAAAAAAAAGGTGTTAAAAAAATGCATTTTCATTAAACATTTAAAAGTTTTGTTTTGTCCAAAAAATATTATAGAAAGGCATGGGGGTTTTGGGGTTTCCCTTTTTTTCCCCTTTTTGCCTTAGTAAAAGTGGGGTGAATTCCCCCTATAAATTGAAAAAGGGATTTTTTTTTTTAAAAATTTTTTTGTTTTTTAAAAATGCATTTTAAAAATACTTTTAATTTGGGACGAAAAGTTTTGGGAAATGTAAATGCTTTTTTTAAAAAATTTTTTAAATTAATATTAAATTAATTATTATTAAAAAGGGGGGGGTTTTGGGTTGAAAAAATTTTACCAAAAATGAAAAAAAGAAAAAGGAGAAAAGAAAAAAGTAAGGGGGGAATATAAAAATTTGAAAATGTTAAAGGGCGAAAAAAAAGGAAAGGGGAAAACATAAGGCCAAAAGGGGGGGAAGAAAAAAGTTTCAAACAGTGAAGTTCCCGTTTTAAAGGGATTTTCATTTTTTGGGAAAAGAGAAAAATTTTAAAATTTTTAAAAAATTTTTAAAATTTGATCAAACATTTTCTTTTTAAGGAAAACTGTTCCAAAAACCCAAACGGGTTCCTGAAAAGAGGGGAAAATTAATTTTTCTTAAAAAAATTGGGCCCCCCCATCACAACCAAACAAAAAACAAAACCCCACAACCAAACCAACACTTTCCCTGTTTGAAAAATAAATTAATAGTTGGGGGAAAAAAAAATTTTACCCCAACTGAAAAAAAATTTTTCCCGGCCTTTTACTTAATTTTCCAAAAAGGGAATAACATAGGGGAAAAGCATCAAATTCATTTTGCTTTAAAGAAAAAACTTGGCGGTTTTATTGTACAAGAAAATTTGCATCTTTTGCTTTATAAATTGTATTTTGTAACCCCAAAAAATTATGAAAAAAAGGGAAGGAAAATTTCAAAAAGGAAAAAATCGTTCGTTTAAGCTTTTCCCCTTAAACCCCCCTGAAGGTTTTGTAAAATTACCTTTGGGTTTCCCAAAAGGCCACTGGGAAAAACCTTGCCTCCTACTGAAAATGTACTTACAGGTACAAAAAAACAAACCCCACAAAAACACCACCCAAAAAAAAAAAAACAAACAAACCAAACAAAGATTTTTTTTAGTTTGGTCTTCAAATTTTAAAATTTTTATGTAAAGGGTTTAAAAAAACAACCAACAAAAAAAAAAAAAAAACAACCAAAAACCCACCAAAACCAAAAATTTTCTAATGATTTTCTTATTTCCTTTCCCTTTTAAAATTTTTACCCCCACCAAACCCCCAACCCCACCAAACAAAAATTTTTTTCAAAAAACACATTTAAAAAACCCCCCAAAAAGGTTTTTTCCCTTGGAAAACCTTTTTTATTCTGGGGATTTTCTGAGGGGAAAAACCTTTTAACAAAAACCCTTCAGAAAAATGAAAAACTTTTTTTAAAATTTATTTTTTTATTTTTTTTTCATTCTTTTAAATTTTCCAAAGGAAAAGTCCAAAAAATGGGTCCTGCAAGGGGGGGTTTTTGGTTTATCATTTTTTAGGGAAATTTTCCCTATGGTCATTTGCCCCAAAAAACAAAACCAAAAAAAAAAATCCTTTTGGGTTTTTCCCCCCCTCCTGTACAAAATACCCAATTTGAAATACACACACAAAAAAAATTTCCCCCCATGGGGTTTTTGGAAAACCCCTTTTAAAACATTTTGAATTTTTTAAAATTTATTTTTTGGCCCTTTTAAACAAGTTCTAAATGAATTAAAAACCATATTAATATTATTTTAAAATTATATTATTTAATTTCAATAATTCCGTTTTTAAAAAAATTTTTTTGAAAATCACCTTTTTGAAAAATTAAAAAAAAAAAAAAAAATAATAAAACTTTTAAATTTTAAAGAACTTTATTGTCCTCTGTTTTGTGGGTTGATTTAAACAAGCCTTTTTGGGATCAAGGTACCCTGGGGTAAAATATTCCTTTTCTTTATGTAGTAAATTTATAAAAATTAAAAGGGGGGGGATTTTAAAAAAAAAAAAAAAATAAAAAAAAAAAAAAAAAAAAAATAAAAAAAAAAAAAAAAAAAAAAAAAAAAAAAAAAAAAAACAAGAAAAAAAACAAAAAAAAAAAAAAAAAAAAAAAAAAAAAAAAAAAAAAAAAAAAAAAAAAACAAAAAAAAAAAAAAAAAAAAAAAAAAAAAAAAAAAAAAAAAAAAAAAAAAAAAAAAAAAAAAAAAAAAAAAAAAAAAAAAAAAAAAAAAAAAAAAAAAAAAAAAAAAAAAAAAAAAAAAAAAAAAAAAAAAAAAAAAAAAAAAAAAAAAAAAAAAAAAAAAAAAAAAAAAAAAAAAAAAAAAAAAAAAAAAAAAAAAAAAAAAAAAAAAAAAAAAAAAAATAAATTAATTCAAAAATCCTTTAATGTTTTGTTCAAAAATATTTTTTTTAATTTGGGAAGGGGCAACCCCCCTGGCATTTTCTTTTAATTACAAAAAAAAGGGCAAAATTAATTTTAGATAAAAAATGGTTAATTAACTTTTTAAAATTTTAGAAATACACACACACACACACACACACACACACACACACACACACACACACACACACAGATATTTCTAATGAGTTTGTCTTCATTCTCTGAAAATGCCATGTAATTGTTATACACACACACACACACACACACACACACACACACACACACACACACACACACACACACACACACACACACACACACACACACACACATATTTCTAATGAGTTTGTCTTCATTCTCTGAAAATGCCATGTAATTGTTACACACACACACACACACACACACACACACACACACACACACACACACACACACACACACACACACACACACGTGCACATACACACACACACAGGTTTTCATCCTCTGAAAATGCCTTGTAATTATTCTAGGTCATTTTCTGTAGCGAAATCCTTTAATGAACAAGCAACCATCACGGCCCACAACTGCATGATGCTTGTTTTCAGCATCATGATACTCACTTTTTAATACTGGTTTGTCTGTGTCATTCTGTTTAAATACCAAGTGTAAAACTGTAAGCAGGAAGAATGGTTACAGTACACGTCGACACACTGCTGGTTGAAGCAGTCATCTTGGTTCATCAGTTTTCTGCTTCAGAAATGTTTAGACCATACTGAATCATTTGTTCCTGGCCAAAGTGTAGTAATCACGTCAAGCATCTGCTATGTAAAAGTAATGAAATGTAGTCCTTTGGATTTTTCTAGTGCATGATACATAATACCTCATTTGCAAATACATGCACACAAAACAAGGTTTCAACATCGTTTCTGGAAGACCATTTTCAAAGACAGTCTGAATTCTTTCAATAATGATTTCCTTTGTCATGTTTTAACACAGTAGCCCTTCTACATTAGTGAAGTTCCAGCCACCACTCATTAACTACTCCTGATTGTTAAAATTATATCTCACTTTAATGTTCATAATTCCTGCTATTAACGTTAAGACTGAAAATCATCCATATGCAATAGTTAAAAATAGGGGGAAGAATGAATATGGACTTGTAAGTGAATGACTTTCATAGTCCTCTGTTTCTGTGGTTACGCATTTGAAGACATGCCTTTTTTGGGTATGCAAGCTCCACCCTGATACTATACTGCATTGTACTTTATGATAGTAAATCACTAAAAATGAAAAGTGATTTAAATAATATCAAATCTGAATGTTGTCAAATATGTATGAAGGCAACATGGCATACTGAATTACATGGCATTAATTAGATAACATGGTATACTGAATATAGAATACTGATTAGCTTACATTGGTGACAACTGCGCCATACATGTAAGCAGTACTGTGCCGTTCTAGTTGCGGATATTGTTACTGTTGTTAGTAAGGTCTTTTCTAGCACACGGTTGTATTAATGCTTATTAGATTTTTGTCTAAGCTTTTTAAATCTGCCTACTGCTAAATTATCATTTCATCCTACACTGCTAGAAACTGCAGATGCGCAGGAGTAGAGTTGTATTTCTTACTGTAGTGCCTTCTAAAGTCTATAGCCTGTAACACTGAGTTCTCAAATATATCTACTTTTTTAACTGTCCTACCCCAATATACCTTTAAAACAAACTGAGAGAAGCTGTTAATAAATATAGTAGCATTATAACATTTAGCTGCAGAGTTTTCCAATATATCAAACTTGCTTTTGTATCCCCTTTACTGATACCATATAACCCACCATTTTTTGTCTTATAGCCTCTCAGTATCTTCAACTGCAGCTCTCCTATTTTAGCCACTGTGAAAAACCTGGACCAACTATAACTATCTTTATCCTCTTGCCCAGTGTGTACTGCAGACAAATAGAAGTATCCAGCAACCACTCTTAAGTATGTGCTACATTACCCACTTGTAATAGTATTGTACTAATCTGTTAAACTTACTGGGTGGTTGTTGCTGTAGCAGTCACAGAACCCAGCAGTCTAAAAAAAAAGGAACCTATACTGTACTCCTATTTCCCACTATTAATCTCAATACCCTCACTACCAAACCGCACTTCCATCCCTAAACTTTTTATTTGCACTACTGTTGGCTTTGCTCCTGACCTTGTTCTAGTACCTCCTGACCCCCTATCTTAATCTATACTGTTTTTGTGTCTGCAGCCTGCTGACTCTTAGTTGGTATCTAGTGTAGACACGACATATCTGTGCATGTGAGATCTATTTCTTAACCTCCATCCCTTAGTTTTTACTATCCCCTCTAGTCACTGCTCTTTCTTTCTCTAATTTCTTTTCTCTCATTAAAACTACTCACTGTACCTACCCCATCCCCTGCTATTCAAATCCTTGCTAGCTGACTGTCTTCTAAGGTGATTTCCTGGCCTGGGTGTAGGCTCCGCTCCACTCACCCTCACTATGGTTGGGCTCGCTTTGCAAAAAAATGTACTGTCAAACTTGCCAACTAAAATATCAAACAAATCCACAAAAAATCTGGCAATCAGTCAACCTTCTTCTAAAACCTGGCAAACCTACTACCCCAGCTCCTACTACCAATAATACTATTGACCCTATTGCATCCCGGTTTAATTCCCACTTTATTAAATCAATAACCTCCCTATTACATAACACTTCTACCCCACCCCTGTCTGTTCTCACTCCATCCGGTCCACCACAAACCCAATTTAGACTAGAACCCATTCAAACAATCTATATACAGTTCTTACTATCTAAAGTAAAGCCATGTACCCTCTCCACTGACCAGTTACCAGGTGAGTTTCTGAAATTAGCTGCCCCATCTATCGCATACCCCATATCAATCCTAATTAACCGCTCTATTACTGAACAATATGTACCTACCATATGGAAAATATCTCATATCATTCCATTGCATAAAGGAGGCCCCTCTAAAGACATATCTAATTACAGACCTATAGCCATACTCTCAACCTTAGCAAAAATCCTAGAAAAGTGTGTCCACAAACAAATAATTGATTACTTCCAAACAAACAACCTACCTGTTATACAACATGGTTTTAGACCAAAACACAGCACTAGTACAGCCTTCATTAGCTTTACTGACTCTATAAATTACCTAAAACATAACAAGCAACTTGTCTCTGCTACCTTTCTTGGCATGTCAAAAGCCTTTGACACAGTATAACATCAAATCCTCCTAAACAAACTTGCGAATTACAACTTTTGCCCTGAGGCCCTAAAGTGGTTCCATCGCTACCTCTCATATAGGCAGCAAGCCATCCTATGGTGGAGTATAAGTTGATGGGCTGCTAGATATTCCCCCACCTTCCCATCACTGTAGGAGTACCCCAAGGATCGAGTCTAGGATCACTACTCTTTACAATTTTTACAAATGACCTTGCAACAGCTGCTAGTCCTGCGATAATAATTCAATATGCAGATGACTCCTCGCTTATTTTCTCTGCATCAACAATAGAAACACTTCAAGAAAAGATCCAGACTGCCCTTTCCAACATTGAAAAACATCTAGCAGCCCATCAACTTGTACTAAAGCCCAATAAAACAAAGCTTATGGTCTTTTTAAATCCTTCCTCACTTGCCAATAGCCAACCACTATATATTTTCTCTTCAATAGCACTAAAATAGAACCTGCTGAATACACTAAACTTCTTGGGGTTACCATAGATAATGGATTGAAATTTGACAAACATATAGCACAGACTGTTAAAAAAGTCCATATTAAACTATATACATTCTACAGAGCAAAGCCTCATCTCTCAGACCATGCTAGAGTGGCCACAGCAAGAATCCACTTGCTATCCTCACTTCTCTATTATTCCAAAATATTTACAAACCTTCGTAAAACTGAAATAAACAACCTTGAATCATGCTATAACAAGATAACCAAATTTGCAACTAACCTACCCCAAAAAACACATCATTGTACTACCCTTAAACACTTACATTGATTAGAACTCCCAAACTTACTCATCCTAAACCAATTATCAATAACCCACACAGTAATGTATAAACCTGATCACTGCCCAGCCCTAACTAACCTTGTCCACCCTTACAAAAACCTTAACTCTCTAAGGTCAGCTGACAAAGTCTCATAACTCTCATGGTGACTCCTTATACTGCCACAAAATTACAAAGATCTGCAACTCACTCCCTCAACAAATTCTCTCAATTGAACATACAAAAAACTTTAAGCAAGAACTAAGGCTGTATCTCCTATCCCATTGGCTATGTCCATGCTCTGCTCCAGACTAACCTATACCACCTCTTTTTTCATCTACTACCCTGACCACAGCTCTCAAACATTTGACGTAGGCACCCCAATTTAAAAAATATTGTAAATTGCTAAATGTTACATTATATTAATGTTTTTACTGTCTTTTAGTTTTTATTTTATCCTATGTTTTATGCTACTCACCATGTTTTCTTCGTGCCTTATTTGTAAAAACTGCATCTCTTGTAATGTGTACAAGCATTAGTTTAGATCTGCATGCCACACTGGTACTTTATTTGTAATAACTGCATCTCTTGTAACCTTTTTATGTTTCTAATGTTCATTTGGAGCTTTTCTCCCTGGGTCCCTACTGAAAAAGGGCTTTGTGTCCAGTGGACACTACCCGGTAAACAAATGTAAATAATAAATAATAAATAAATACTGAATGCTGATCTGGTTGACACCAGTGTCTATGGTGTTGCATGTCACCTCCCTCTGCTTTGCAGGATAGTTCATTAGCAGTTAACATACTGTCACCTCCAAGAATGACTGGTGTACACCTTTTTGTAAAAGTGACCTGTTACTACTATTTTACCATTGATGTGCCTCACCGCTGGTGCTTGTGTCACATTATCTTTCTGTAAAAGTAACCTGTTACTACTATTTTACCATTGATGTGCCTCACCACTGTTGCTTGTATCACATTACCTTTCTGTAAAAGTAACCTGCTACTACTATTTTACTGTCGATGTGCCTCACTGCTGGTGCCTGTATCACATTACCTTTCTGTACAAGTAACCTGTTACTACTATTTTACTGTTGATGTGCCTCACTGCTGGTGCTTGTATCACATTACCTTTCTGTACAAGTAACCTGTTACTACTATTTTACTGTTGATGTGCCTCACCGCTGGTGCTTGTATCACATTACCTTTCTGTACAAGTAACCTGTTACTACTATTTTACTGTTGATGTGCCTCACCGCTGGTGCTTGTATCACATTACCTTTCTGTACAAGTAACCTGTTACTACTATTTTACTGTCGATGTGCCTCACTGCTGGTGCTTGTATCACATTACCTTTCTGTACAAGTAACCTGTTACTATTATTTTACTGTTGATGTGCCTCACTGCTGGTGCTTGCATCACATTACCTTTCTGTAAAAGTAACCTGTTACTACTATTTTACTGTTGATGTGCCTCACCGCTGGTGCTTGTATCACATTATCTTTCTGTAAAAGTAACCTGTTACTATTTTACTGTTGATGTGCCTCACTGCTGGAGCCTGTATCACATTACCTTTCTGTAAAAGTAACCTGTTACTATTATTTTACTGTTGATGTGCCTCACTGCTGGTGCTTGTATCACATTACCTTTCTGTACAAGTAACCTGTTACTATTATTTTACTGTTGATGTGCCTCACCGCTGGTGCTTGTATCACATTACCTTTCTGTAAAAGTAACCTGTTACTACTATTTTACTGTTGATGTGCCTCACCGCTGGTGCTTGTATCACATTACCTTTCTGTACAAGTAACCTGTTACTATTATTTTACTGTTGATGTGCCTCACTGCTGGTGCTTGCATCACATTACCTTTCTGTAAAAGTAACCTGTTACTACTATTTTACTGTTGATGTGCCTCACCGCTGGTGCTTGTATCACATTATCTTTCTGTAAAAGTAACCTGTTACTATTTTACTGTTGATGTGCCTCACTGCTGGAGCCTGTATCACATTACCTTTCTGTAAAAGTAACCTGTTACTACTATTTCACTGTTGATGTGCCTCACTGCTGGTGCCTGTATCACATTAACTTTCTGTAAAAGTAACCTGTTACTACTATTTTACTGTTGATGTGCCTCACTGCTGGTGCTTGTATCACATTACCTTTCTGTACAAGTAACCTGTTACTATTATTTTACTGTTGATGTGCCTCACTGCTGGTGCTTGTATCACATTGCCTTTCTGTACAAGTAACCTGTTACTATTTCACTGTTGATGTGCCTCACCGCTGGTGCTTGTATCACATTACCTTTCTGTACAAGTAACCTGTTACTACTATTTTACTGTGGATGTGCCTCACTGCTGGTGCCTGTATCACATTACCTTTCTGTAAAAGTAACCTGTTACTACTATTTTACTGTCGATGTGCCTCACTGCTGGTGCTTGTATCACATTACCTTTCTGTACAAGTAACCTGTTACTATTATTTTACTGTTGATGTGCCTCACTGCTGGTGCTTGTATCACATTATCTTTCTGTAAAAGTAACCTGTTACTACTATTTTACTGTTGATGTGCCTCACCGCTAGTGCTTGTATCACATTACCTTTCTGTACAAGTAACCTGTTACTATTATTTTACTGTTGATGTGCCTCACTGCTGGTGCTTGCATCACATTACCTTTCTGTAAAAGTAACCTGTTACTACTATTTTACTGTTGATGTGCCTCACCGCTGGTGCTTGTATCACATTATCTTTCTGTAAAAGTAACCTGTTACTATTTTACTGTTGATGTGCCTCACTGCTGGAGCCTGTATCACATTACCTTTCTGTAAAAGTAACCTGTTACTACTATTTCACTGTTGATGTGCCTCACTGCTGGTGCCTGTATCACATTAACTTTCTGTAAAAGTAACCTGTTACTACTATTTTACTGTTGATGTGCCTCACTGCTGGTGCTTGTATCACATTACCTTTCTGTACAAGTAACCTGTTACTATTATTTTACTGTTGATGTGCCTCACTGCTGGTGCTTGTATCACATTGCCTTTCTGTACAAGTAACCTGTTACTATTTCACTGTTGATGTGCCTCACCGCTGGTGCTTGTATCACATTACCTTTCTGTACAAGTAACCTGTTACTACTATTTTACTGTGGATGTGCCTCACTGCTGGTGCCTGTATCACATTACCTTTCTGTAAAAGTAACCTGTTACTACTATTTTACTGTCGATGTGCCTCACTGCTGGTGCTTGTATCACATTACCTTTCTGTACAAGTAACCTGTTACTACTATTTTACTGTTGATGTGCCTCACCGCTGGTGCCTGTATCACATTACCTTTCTGTAAAAGTAACCTGTTACTATTATTTTACTGTTGATGTGCCTCACCGCTAGTGCTTGTATCACATTAACTTTCTGTAAAAGTAACCTGTTACTACTATTTTACTGTCGATGTGCCTCACTGCTGGTGCTTGTATCACATTACCTTTCTGTACAAGTAACCTGTTACTATTATTTTACTGTTGATGTGCCTCACCGCTGGTGCTTGTATCACATTATCTTTCTGTAAAAGTAACCTGTTACTATTTCACTGTTGATGTGCCTCACTGCTGGTGCTTGTATCACATAACCTTTCTGTAAAAGTAACCTGTTACTATTATTTTACTGTGGATGTGCCTCACTGCTGGAGCCTGTATCACATTACCTTTCTGTAAAAGTAACCTGTTACTACTATTTTACTGTTGATGTGCCTCACTGCTGGTGCTTGTATCACATTACCTTTCTGTACAAGTAACCTGTTACTATTATTTTACTGTTGATGTGCCTCACTGCTGGTGCTTGTATCACATTATCTTTCTGTAAAAGTAACCTGTTACTACTATTTTACTGTGGATGTGCCTCACTGCTGGTGCCTGTATCACATTACCTTTCTGTAAAAGTAACCTGTTACTACTATTTTACTGTGGATGTGCCTCACTGCTGGTGCCTGTATCACATTACCTTTCTGTAAAAGTAACCTGTTACTACTATTTTACTGTTGATGTGCCTCACCGCTGGTGCTTGTATCACATTACCTTTCTGTAAAAGTAACCTGTTACTATTATTTTACTGTTGATGTGCCTCACCGCTGGTGCTTGTATCACATTATCTTTCTGTAAAAGTAACCTGTTACTACTATTTTATTGTTGATGTGCCTCACTGCTGGTGCTTGTATCACATAACCTTTCTGTAAAAGTAACCTGTTACTACTATTTTACTGTTGATGTGCCTCACCGCTGGTGCTTGTATCACATTGCCTTTCTGTACAAGTAACCTGTTACTACTATTTTACTGTTGATGTGCCTCACCGCTGGTGCTTGTATCACATTACCTTTCTGTAAAAGTAACCTGTTACTACTATTTTACTGTTGATGTGCCTCACCGCTGGTGCTTGTATCACATTACCTTTCTGTACAAGTAACCTGTTACTATTATTTTACTGTTGATGTGCCTCACCGCTGGTGCTTGTATCACATTATCTTTCTGTAAAAGTAACCTGTTACTATTTCACTGTTGATGTGCCTCACTGCTGGAGCCTGTATCACATTACCTTTCTGTACAAGTAACCTGTTACTACTATTTTACTGTTGATGTGCCTCACTGCTGGTGCTTGTATCACATTACCTTTCTGTACAAGTAACCTGTTACTACTATTTTACTGTTGATGTGCCTCACTGCTGGTGCTTGTATCACATTACCTTTCTGTACAAGTAACCTGTTACTATTATTTTACTGTTGATGTGCCTCACCGCTGGTGCTTGTATCACTTTAACTTTCTGTAAAAGTAACCTGTTACTACTATTTTACTGTTGATGTGCCTCACTGCTGGTGCTTGTATCACATTACCTTTCTGTAAAAGTAACCTGTTACTACTATTTTACTGTCGATGTGCCTCACTGCTGGTGCCTGTATCACATTACCTTTCTGTACAAGTAACCTGTTACTATTATTTTATGTGCCTCACCGCTGGTGCTTGTATCACTTTAACTTTCTGTAAAAGTAACCTGTTACTACTATTTTACTGTCGATGTGCCTCACCGCTGGTGCTTGTATCACATTATCTTTCTGTAAAAGTAACCTGTTACTATTTCACTGTTGATGTGCCTCACTGCTGGTGCCTGTATCACATTACCTTTCTGTACAAGTAACCTGTTACTACTATTTTACTGTTGATGTGCCTCACTGCTGGTGCCTGTATCACATTACCTTTCTGTACAAGTAACCTGTTACTACTATTTTACTGTGGATGTGCCTCACCGCTGGTGCTTGTATCACATTATCTTTCTGTAAAAGTAACCTGTTACTATTTCACTGTTGATGTGCCTCACTGCTGGTGCCTGTATCACATTACCTTTCTGTACAAGTAACCTGTTACTACTATTTTACTGTGGATGTGCCTCACTGCTGGTGCTTGTATCACATTACCTTTCTGTACAAGTAACCTGTTACTACTATTTTACTGTCGATGTGCCTCACTGCTGGTGCTTGTATCACATTACCTTTCTGTACAAGTAACCTGTTACTATTATTTTACTGTTGATGTGCCTCACCGCTGGTGCTTGTATCACATTATCTTTCTGTAAAAGTAACCTGTTACTACTATTTTACTGTTGATGTGCCTCACTGCTGGTGCTTGTATCACATTACCTTTCTGTAAAAGTAACCTGTTACTACTATTTTACTGTTGATGTGCCTCACCGCTGGTGCTTGTATCACATTACCTTTCTGTAAAAGTAACCTGTTACTATTTCACTGTTGATGTGCCTCACCGCTGGTGCTTGTATCACATTACCTTTCTGTAAAAGTAACCTGTTACTACTATTTTACTGTTGATGTGCCTCACTGCTGGTGCTTGTATCACATTACCTTTCTGTACAAGTAACCTGTTACTATTATTTTACTGTTGATGTGCCTCACCGCTGGTGCTTGTATCACATTATCTTTCTGTAAAAGTAACCTGTTACTACTATTTTACTGTTGATGTGCCTCACTGCTGGTGCTTGTATCACATTACCTTTCTGTACAAGTAACCTGTTACTATTATTTTACTGTTGATGTGCCTCACCGCTGGTGCTTGTATCACATTATCTTTCTGTAAAAGTAACCTGTTACTACTATTTTACTGTTGATGTGCCTCACTGCTGGTGCTTGTATCACATTACCTTTCTGTACAAGTAACCTGTTACTATTATTTTACTGTTGATGTGCCTCACCGCTAGTGCTTGTATCACATTACCTTTCTGTACAAGTAACCTGTTACTATTATTTTACTGTTGATGTGCCTCACTGCTGGTGCTTGTATCACGTTGCCTTTCTGTACAAATAACCTGTTACTATTATTTTACTGTTGATGTGCCTCACCGCTAGTGCTTGTATCACATTAACTTTCTGTAAAAGTAACCTGTTACTATTTCACTGTTGATGTGCCTCACTGCTGGAGCCTGTATCACATTACCTTTCTGTACAAGTAACCTGTTACTACTATTTTACTGTTGATGTGCCTCACCGCTGGTGCTTGTGTCACATTACCTTTCTGTACAAGTAACCTGTTACTACTATTTTACTGTTGATGTGCCTCACTGCTGGTGCTTGTATCACATTACCTTTCTGTACAAGTAACCTGTTACTATTATTTTACTGTTGATGTGCCTCACCGCTGGTGCTTGTATCACATTAACTTTCTGTAAAAGTAACCTGTTACTACTATTTTACTGTTGATGTGCCTCACTGCTGGTGCTTGTATCACATTACCTTTCTGTACAAGTAACCTGTTACTATTATTTTACTGTTGATGTGCCTCACCGCTAGTGCTTGTATCACATTATCTTTCTGTAAAAGTAACCTGTTGCTACTATTTCACTGTTGATGTGCCTCACTGCTGGTGCTTGTATCACATTACCTTTCTGTACAAGTAACCTGTTACTATTATTTTACTGTTGATGTGCCTCACTGCTGGTGCTTGTATCACATTAACTTTCTGTAAAAGTAACCTGTTACTACTATTTTACTGTTGATGTGCCTCACTGCTGGTGCTTGTATCACATTACCTTTCTGTACAAGTAACCTGTTACTATTATTTTACTGTTGATGTGCCTCACCGCTGGTGCTTGTATCACATTACCTTTCTGTACAAGTAACCTGTTACTATTATTTTACTGTTGATGTGCCTCACCGCTGGTGCTTGTATCACATTATCTTTCTGTAAAAGTAACCTGTTACTACTATTTTACTGTTGATGTGCCTCACTGCTGGTGCTTGTATCACATTACCTTTCTGTACAAGTAACCTGTTACTATTATTTTACTGTTGATGTGCCTCACCGCTAGTGCTTGTATCACATTACCTTTCTGTACAAGTAACCTGTTACTATTATTTTACTGTTGATGTGCCTCACCGCTGGTGCTTGTATCACATTACCTTTCTGTAAAAGTAACCTGTTACTACTATTTTACTGTTGATGTGCCTCACTGCTGGTGCTTGTATCACATTACCTTTCTGTACAAGTAACCTGTTACTATTATTTTACTGTTGATGTGCCTCACCGCTAGTGCTTGTATCACATTAACTTTCTGTAAAAGTAACCTGTTACTACTATTTTACTGTTGATGTGCCTCACTGCTGGTGCTTGTATCACATTACCTTTCTGTACAAGTAACCTGTTACTATTATTTTACTGTTGATGTGCCTCACCGCTGGTGCTTGTATCACATTATCTTTCTGTAAAAGTAACCTGTTACTATTTCACTGTTGATGTGCCTCACTGCTGGTGCCTGTATCACATTACCTTTCTGTACAAGTAACCTGTTACTACTATTTTACTGTGGATGTGCCTCACTGCTGGTGCTTGTATCACATTACCTTTCTGTACAAGTAACCTGTTACTATTATTTTACTGTTGATGTGCCTCACCGCTGGTGCTTGTATCACATTACCTTTCTGTACAAGTAACCTGTTACTATTATTTTACTGTTGATGTGCCTCACCGCTGGTGCTTGTATCACATTACCTTTCTGTACAAGTAACCTGTTACTATTTTACTGTTGATGTGCCTCACTGCTGGTGCTTGTATCACATTACCTTTCTGTACAAGTAACCTGTTACTATTATTTTACTGTTGATGTGCCTCACTGCTGGTGCTTGTATCACATTACCTTTCTGTAAAAGTAACCTGTTACTACTATTTTACTGTTGATGTGCCTCACTGCTGGTGCTTGTATCACATTGCCTTTCTGTACAAGTAACCTGTTACTACTATTTTACTGTTGATGTGCCTCACTGCTGGTGCTTGTATCACATTACCTTTCTGTACAAGTAACCTGTTACTATTATTTTACTGTTGATGTGCCTCACTGCTGGTGCTTGTGTCACATTACCTTTCTGTACAAGTAACCTGTTACTACTATTTTACCATTGATGTGCCTCACCGCTAGTGCTTGTATCACATTACCTTTCTGTAAAAGTAACCTGTTACTATTATTTTACTGTTGATGTGCCTCACCGCTGGTGCTTGTATCACATTAACTTTCTGTAAAAGTAACCTGTTACTACTATTTTACTGTTGATGTGCCTCACTGCTGGTGCTTGTATCACATTGCCTTTCTGTACAAGTAACCTGTTACTACTATTTTACTGTTGATGTGCCTCACTGCTGGTGCTTGTATCACATTACCTTTCTGTACAAGTAACCTGTTACTATTATTTTACTGTTGATGTGCCTCACTGCTGGTGCTTGTATCACATTACCTTTCTATAAAAGTAACCTGTTACTATTTCACTGTTGATGTGCCTCACCGCTGGTGCTTGTATCACATTACCTTTCTGTAAAAGTAACCTGTTACTATTTCACTGTTGATGTGCCTCACCGCTGGTGCCTGTATCACACTGTGTGCTTGAATTAGTACTGCTGTCCCTTATTCTACACTGCCTTGAGTGCTGTCAGATATGCCAGGTGAAATATCATAGGCAGATATGCCAGATTAGTTGGGCATAGTTTTCTGCAATTATTGGTAAAATTGCTGTTGCAATCTTTTTTTGACTAAAGTATTATTTTCAGTGTGGTTGTCTTTTTTTTCTTGTATTGCCATGTTAACGTATTGTTTTGCTACTTTGTGACCAAAATCCTAATTGCACGTACCACTGCAGCCTTGGCTTCTTTATTTCAAGTTGTCTTACACAGCAAGTACAGGCAATGGATTTGTTAAGGAACTTTATTCCCACTGGACCTTCCCTGTCACACTGTTTGTCACACTTTGAAGCACAAGTGATATTACAAAAGCTAAGGAATATATACAGCTGAATGCTAAAGATGCAATAAGGAGAAAGTAACCTTAAAGACGCCTAGATGAATATGCTTTCAATCATGGTCCTAATACAATTACTATAATAAAACTCAGTTCTCACAATGTAAGAGAAGCATCCAATTCACTAACCTAGAAACATGCATGTTTATGACAGTAAATGACAACCTGGTCCACCTAGTTTGCTCATTTCCTTATCAAGTGGATAAATGGGAAATCCTATTAGGCCAATGTCTTATTTTTCACCACTCATAACAATTGCCTTATGTCTGTACCACACTTGCTTGATCTGAGCCATATCTTTTTAATCTTTAGTCTTACAAACATGAGCTCTCTGAAAGTAGACACCGTATGCCAAAGGAACGTATACCAAATATCTTCAGAGGGGGATGCTAACATTTTATTTTCCCCTGATGATACCCCTTCCAGCAGATCCCAGCATTCTGCTAGTATTCATCCCCACTATCTTACCTTGCTTATATACCTTCTGAGCAATTGATATGACCACTCCACACACCCTTCTTCTTTGTGATTCCTATTGATTCCTGTCCAGCAGTGTATTCCATTTATTTATATCCCTAGATATGTTATTTTGCCCTTTTTTCACTGACTCCACACTACCCTGTTTCAAAAAGATTTCCCTCATCTTAACAAACCTATTCTCATGTTTGTACCTTATTATGTATTATACCTATTGCTTTATGATAGCAGCACAGGAAAAACTTTTGCCTCTAAATTTTTAACAGTGTCATTTACTTAGACACTAAAGAGAACCAGCCACAATACATGTACCTGCAGACCAATAGTCACCATTATTTAGTCTGACTAGTAAGTCTTTGCTATAAACGTCTGTGTCCTACTTTCTAGCAACTATTACAATATTACTACTGCCTTAGGACTTAATACCATCTGTCACGTTTAAAAACTTTTGCATAGTACCAATTCAAATTCCTTGCTACAGTTTAAGCAAGCTGCGGACATAACCCAGACAAGTAACAAATTCCAGAAACACAGTTCTAGCACACAAGCCATCCATACATTCATGCAGCTGACCAAATATTCATGCATCAGGTTTCCAGTAACTTACTTTATTCTTTATAGGTTTATAGGGATAGACACACACAAATGCACTATTTGAAACATATTTTTTGCAATAACCCACCCTAATACTCTCTAATCTAAAATACTGGTTACCCAGTCAAATAACAGTTATTTGTATACCAAAACATCCTGCTGAGAATTCTTGTGATTCTCATGCCTCCATTTGCCTCCTATGTGATCACGTGCAAGTCACTTAAGCAGACAATGCTCCTGGGTCATCCCTAAAGAGGGACACTTGTGTCCAGTGAGAACACTGATTAACAAATAAATACAACAAAATCTATACTGCTTTTTGTCATGTGTCCCACTAGCTTTCAGATATTCTAAATTCTTTCCTTTAGCAGTTAAACCTTGACTTTTACTGAGATCAAAATGAGAGTTTGATAGTTTTCAGCCTGTCACCACACTTACAACAGGAAATTACATAAGCCTGCTTCCAGTTTTCAGGAACCTTCCTCTCCTTCCATGGCTTGTTAAAGAGATTAGTGCCATTTCCAGTTTTCTTTTCAGTTCTTAAATCAGTCTAAAGTGAGTTCCATTAGGTCCTATTGACTTGTGCACCTGGAGTTTTTGGAGTTCTTTTAATACTACTTTTCTTTGAAAGGGCTACTAGCAACTCATTACTCTGGATAGTTCTACTAGATAAATTTGGTGAATCTTTTTATTTGCTTTCCTTTTTGACCAAACCCCATTCATTATATTCAGCTTTTCCTGTGTCATTGTTTACTCTGGTAAAAACATTTTGTCTTTCTTCTTTACTGAATTAGCTACCCCTTTCTCTATTATGGAAACTCAGTTTACTCTTTCTTATTTTATTTTATTATAATTAATAATGTTCTCTGTCTTTTTCTCTTTCTTTTCTTATAGTCCATAAATGCTATATTTCTATAACATCTGATGCTACCATTCATAAGAATTGCACTTCATTCTTCTTTTTAATTTTTGTATTTGTTTCAGTTATTTTTTTTTTTTCTTTGATGAAATTTTAGAGGCTTCATCCTTGCTTTTCCACATCACTATTATGCCATTTGACTCAAACATTTCTGAGTCAGTGTCCTGAAAATCTAAATTCTCACAAAAAAAAACAGTTTTAACACCATACTTAAGTTGATGGTGAAACCCATTGTTTGATGACTATTTGCTCCCATTGCCATTTCAAAATCTGAGATCCCTTTTCCTTTAACGTTTGAAGACATTATATCTGGGACTGTTCTTTGCCAAACTGTTTGGTGTTGTTGCAGTCAAGAAATTAAGATTAACATTCAACATATTAAATCCTCAATTAACAAAATTGTCAGCAGTAATCCACAATTATATTACTTGCAATAAAAAAATAACTGTTTAGCTGACAGGATGCAAGGAGATGTAACAGTATTATTAATGGCAACCAAACATGGAGCACACCTCCTCTGAGACCCAATGACATTAAACTGGAAATAAATGGCATTAAAGCAACACAGTACAAAAAGGGAAAGATGTTTAACATCCATTTGCACAGCCTACAAGAAAAAGAATAACTTCATCCTTTCTGGCAACTGTTTTTTGCATAAAGTGACTGGTTGAAATGTTTTCACATTGAGTAGTGCTCAAAAATTGCATTTGCATAATTTTATACAAACAAAAAATATTATTGTTGACCTATTGAATTATATCAATGTAAAATTATGTTACTAAGCTTCTTTTTAATGCAACTTTAACTTTATGCATGTAACCCAACATATGTGAATCTTTTTGCAATAACTGCTATTATATCAATATTGTTTAAAATTGTACTTGTTTAAAAATGTACTACTGGAGCTTTTCTCCTCAGGTCTCCAATGAAAATGGGCCACAAGCCCAGTTGGATAAACCCGGTTAACAAATGTCAATAAATAAATCAATCAATCAATTAATTAATTAATTAATTAATACTCATCATTAATTTCAAAGTTATATCCACTGTATGAGCAGGCATGGGAACTAGTGAGGTAGCATGCATCTGTAATAGTTTCATCCCCCAGGGAAGCGTCTTTTACAGTTCTGTTAATTCCCTGGATGGCTAGCTGAACTTCTTGCTTGTTAAATACTTTTAGAGAATACTTACATTTTTAAATCTTTGAGGAAAGCTAAACGTCTAAAGAAAAACAATTATCTTACTACTCACTTCAGCTGCATCCATAATGGCAACTAAAACACACTCGACTGAAAACAGACCAGGTAGGGTCACAGAAGCTCTTAAAAATCTAACAAACTTGATACATATTGTTTTGCATGATACAACACAACTAAAATAAGCCTCATTAAAACAGGAAAAGGCTTTGCAAGAGGTCACTGTGGTAATTACACAGCAGGGCAGGGAATTATCAGCCCAAAAGGAACACTTGACTCCTCATAGTACCCAAATAATGGAGTTCCAAAATAAATCCTTTGTTCTTCATTTCCAAAATAGATGACTCTGAGAATTGCAGTTATCAGAATAACCTAATTCTCATGCATGGTGGCATCAAAGGTTATGGAAATAAAGCACCTTAAACAGCAAGGACAGGAGTGACTGACTGACCTTCATAAACAACAATTAACTGAGACGTTGCAATTAGTCCACCCTCCAGTCTTGAGAAACTCTTCACATATATTCCTAGGCCTATGAATTTTTTTATTATAATGATTGAGAATTTGTACTTTGTAAAGCCAGAGACCTAGATTCTGAATTTTAACTCAGACAGACAAGCATGAGAATTGTTCCTGACTACAGCGATGCTCTTATCTTGAAGCATAAATCAATGGTAATTGTCATCAGACGGGTGAAAGAAACTAGAGAGAAATGCCACATAAAGTTTCTAGGCACTTTGTATATTAATTGGGGTGGTTGTACTTTTAACTTCCAAACTCAGAGGAAGCTCATTCGGCCATTAGTCTAGTACCAACCTATGAACCTATATAGGAAATTCACCCCGGGGATCATGTCAGTCGCCCTGCTAGACAGGGGCCCAGAGAAGTAAATATTGTGGGAAGAAATTTCCAGGGAATTGTTATGGCTGGGCTTGCATAGGCCTTAGGGTCGTTAGCCTAGTACCAACCTATGAACCTATGAACCTATGAACCTACCTGTACTATCATTTAATGCATTGTCCATCAAGTCTAGTGGAGACAGGGTCTGGAGAAATGGATATGGATAACAATCTTTCTAATAAAAGAAGACTAGAAAAGTACTCCTGACCTAAATTAGTCTGAGGTGGATAAAGCTGAATCTAGTAGGAAGCCCTCAATCGGAGACCCAAGCAAGGGTAACAGAAGTTTAAAATGTGTTATTACATGATTGGGGACAAACACAGGTACTGTCTGGCTATTTTTCTTATTTTTGTTCCTCTCTAGTGTTGGAAATGTCTGAACAGTAATCTCTTGTGATGCTGTGTTTCACATGCCCAGCTGTCATGGGTGCGTCTGCCCCTTCTTCAGTACATCTATACGTTCAAAGAAGCATGGTATTTGTTAAAAACAATTTTGATTAAAAGACTTATTTAAATGAGTTTGTAAACATGAGCTATAGCTTATGCTTTATTATGTTAATTCATGGATACTATTATGGCTGCCTAATGAAATATCTTTACTACGATGAAGTGTTAATAACATAATAATTCTTTCAGGAACACATCTTATACATCATTTTGCTCCCCTGGCCAATGACTTCATTATTAGTGTATCTCAGGGGTTAGGATTTTCTAATTTTGGCCCTGTGGTTCTTGCTCCTGACATAATATTATATAATAACCATTGTTTAAGCAGAAGATAAACTGATGAATTATTGTGCTTGTATAGTTTAAGTTGCATCACTCTGTCATATCTAATAATTGTTCTGATGTGGGTCAGTCTACAGGTTTAATGAACAGCGGCAATGTTTTAAACTGTATAAAAATATTCTCTTGGAATGTAAGAGGTATAGCAACACCCCAAAAACATACCACATGTTTTAATGATATCACAAAGGTTAAAGCCTCATATTATCTTTCCTTTCTTCTACAAGAGACTAACCCCCGGATTCACTAATCTTCAGTGCAGGACTAACTTAGTCCTGCATGGAAGTGCCCGTGTAGGAGCAGGATGGCAGCACACCATGCATATTAATGAAGGCACGCTGCCCGAGCTCCCAGGCTTACACGGAGCGTGTAGAAGTCCAGGGGGGGTGTCTGAGAGAAGAGCTCTCAGAATAAACATGCCCCTGCAATGTAGAACAGCAGAAAGTGTTAAGGAATGAGCGAGATCGCTCATAGGTGTCCACATATCCTCACCAACAGTCCCCCATGTATACAACAGCAACAGTACATATAAATAAAATGAAGAAACCCTTTTATTTTTCTTGTAAAAAGCCGATTAAAGCTAACCGTAGGTGTGCCCATCACTTAGCTATGTTTAAAGCAGCTTAAAAGGCTGAAGAGGATAACAAGGAAGATATACACAAATGAAGCAACATAGCAATAATGCAGTGGGCAGAGCATCCACCTAACGTGCAAGCATTCCCGGTTCAAGTCCCACTGCAGCACAGTCTATTCTACATGGCAAAGCACATTATAAGCAATGTTTTTGTTGTAAAACCCACTAAATAACACATATTTATGAACTAAGGTACTGCAGGAAATGCACATGTAAAGTATCAGTGTCATAATGAATAAGGCACTAGTAAGCAGGTCTAAGCACAAATAAGCAGTAGTAAGCATATGTAAGCACTAGTAAGCTTGTTTATGTGCGTTTGCACGAGAGTAAGCACTGCCTACACAGATTAAGCAATGTAGAAGCTAACTGAGTATAAGAAATTGTAACCAGAAGGCAGCAGTGCTTACCACCGTGCAAACACGCGCACACCCACTTACAACTGCTGTAAAGTGCCTAAGCACACTGTATCCAACGACCTGTGCTCTGCCCAGCAACAAAATAAACCACCTCTGCGAGGCTTGAACGCAAGACCATACACACCATACACAAAGTGATTTACCACTAAGCCATGCCAAATACACATAAGTCTGATGTTGTCAGATATATAACATCCAGCCGAGTCATGCAACAGTACAGAGAATGTATACCAACATCTAGATGTATGTGTGTGAGTAAATATATTAATATCTAAACAGATACAACATATCTATATATATATATATATATATATATATATATATATATATATATTCAGAAATATAAACATATATATATATAAATATATATGAATATATATAAATATATATGAACATATATACATATAAATGCCGACATCTACACACACACACACACACACACACACACACACACACACACACACACACACTCACACACATATATATATATATATATATATATATATATATATATATATATATATGTCAACACCTATATGTCCACATATACACAGCAAGTTACATATATGTACGCAGCTATATATCCCAGTAGGTATATACGGACATAGTTATAAATATGTAAGCAAATATATATACCTATATAGGTATATATGGCCATACATCTGTAGATAGCAATGGTAGATTAACAGAAACATATGTGTCCACATGCACCGTTAATGGGGTTGAGAGGACCCAAACAATATAAGTCCTGTACGAATTGTCATACCCCCCTCCACAGCCAAACATGTCCACCCTGCAATACACTACCAGGTTTATTTTAATTTAATTGTTTTATTTAAATATGGATTTAAATTATGTTTTATGTATGTTTTATTTGTTCTATATTTCATTACTCTCTCCCCCACCCACTAGGCAGGCCGACCTGTACAGGCCCATCTAACCCAACCCCTCCTCGACCCATACATTCATTACCTACAGTCCCCCCCCCCCAGCTGCACACATGCAGCCACCATCCCTTCCCTGGTTACCGGCCTGTAGCTACCACACCACCACACTTAGCCCACCCTCCACTCATCCTCCTCCCCTCGGGACTTATCTTGTACGTTGTCCCAACCCAAGAATCTTAGGTCTGCCACACGCTGTAGTCCATGCACATATGAACACAGCCATGCTTACCTTTTTAGACATGGTGTCACCGGAAAGAAAGTCACCCAGTTTTTGTGTCATCCCACATGGGATGAATGTTTCCCTGGTAATAACAATAGACTTCACTTGTGACTTTGTTTACACTAACGATTTTATTTGTAGGTATCGCAAAGCATACGTGGCACACAAGGTTGCCCGGTATGCACATGAAACCTAATAGGAACATCTAATTCAGGTATACGGGAAACACACAACCCTGGTATACACATGGCACTACAGGTTCCCCTCTTGATAACTAAATTATTGTCTAATGAAGATGCACTGCTTTAAAGTGCCTTAATCAGTCTGTATCTAATGGCCCGTGTTCTGCCCAGCAACAAACTAAACAGCCCCTGCAAGGCTCAAACCCAAGACCATGCACACCATATACAAAGTGATTTACCACTAAGCCATGCCAACTACACATAAATCTGAGATTGTCAGTAGCATAACATCCAGCCCAGTCATGCAACAGTACAGAGAATGTATGCCAACATCTAGATGTATGTGTGTGTGTAATTATATTCATATCTAAACAGATACTACATATCTATATATGTATATATATATATATATATATATATATATATATATATATATATATATATATATAGTCAGAAATATATACATAGATATAGCTATATAAGAACATATATACATGCAAATGCCGACATCTACACAGATATATGACAACACCTATATGTCCACATATACACAGCAGGTTATATATATGTATGCAGATATATATCTCCATAGGTATATACGGATCTCTTTCTAGACTTTCGGCTTTTCCCGGTTAGGGGTCACCACAGTGGAACTCCGGTCCGCTCATGATTGGCAGTGGATTTTTATGGTGCCGAGTTGCCAGCCCGATGCCCAACCTTCAACAAAGGCACGTCCATAGGTATATATCGATATAGTTAGAAATATGTAAGCAAATATATATACCTATATAGGTATATATGGGCATACATCCGTAGATAGCAATGGTAGATTAACAGAAACATATATGATCACATGCACCATTAATGGGGTTGGGAGACCCCAAACAATATACATCTTGTGGTAATTCGCAACCCCCCCCACAGCTAAATATGTCTGCCCTGCAATACACTACCAAGTTTAATGTATTTTGTTTGATCTATATAAATAATGGTTTAACTATATTGTCATTTATCTGTTATTTTCATATATTTCATTCCCCTTACCCCCACCCACTAGGCAGACCAACCAGTACAGGCCCATCCAACCCAGCCTCTCCTCGACCCATAATTTCATTACCCACAGTTTCAACCCCCCCCCCCCCCCGCTGCACACATGCAGCCACCATCCCTTCTCTGGTTACCAGCCCGTAGCTACCACACCACACCACTTTGCCCACCCTCCACTCTTCCTCCCCTCGGGACTCATCTTGTATGTTGTCCCGATCCAAGTATCGTAGGCCTTCCACATGCTGTAGTCCATGCACATATGAACACAGCCATGCTTACCTTCATAGACATGGTGTTACCGCAAAGAATGTAGCCCAATTTTTGGGTCATCCCGCATGGGACGAATAATTCCCTAGTAATAACAATAGACTTCACATGTGACTTTGTTTACACCAACAGTGCTAGATACATAACATAAATATGTGAACTGGAGTACTGCAGTAAGGCCAGATGTGAGGCATTAGTGTAATAAAGTTTTGAAGTCCCAGGACCCCATATAGTGTACATACACATGAATCACAAATACCAGACACAGATATAACATGTTACAAATAATAAATCAATGTTAAAAGGAAAATATAATGCTAATTAGATATTAAGCAACGCTAAGCATTGCACAGGTCAGCTTACGTGGTGTAAGCAATGTGTAGGCCGGATAACTCAGTCTGCCCAGTGGTATGCCTCTTTAAGCAATGCCAGCATTAGGTAAGCAGGTGTGCCCATAGCTTAGCCTTTTCAAGACTGTCCAATCACAGAAAAGTGTGAGAAATCGGGAGTATGTAAACCCCACAGGTGCCAATAATTCCCATAACTGGTTGCAGCTCCCTCTACTGTAGGCAGAATGGCTGGAGTTGGGGAAGTCACTCGATTTTGAGTGCAGAGCTGGGACACCCAGGAGTCCAGATTCATGGTATGGCTCCTGGTAAAACACCATGAGGAAAGACTACTGCAGGGCCAGTACCAGGGTTCTCAGTATAAAGTGGAGGCCTGGGACAGTCTCGCCCTTGACCTCACCAGTGCCACTGGTATCCCCCGGACTGGTGAGCAGGTCAGGCATCACCATGCTTACCTTCACAGACATGGTGTTACCACAAAGAATGTAGCCCAATTTTTGGGTCGTCCCGGGGACGAATGATTCCCTAGTAATAACAATAGACTTCACACATGACTTTGTTTACACCAACAGTGCTAGATACATAACATAAATATGTGAACTGGAATACTGCAGTAAGGCCAGATGTGAGGCATTAGTGTAATAAAGTGTTGAAGTCCCCAGGACCCCATATAGTGTACATACACATGAATCACAGATACCAGACACAGGTATAACATGTTACAAATAATAAATCAATGTTAAAAGGAAAATATAATGCTAATTAAATATTAAGCAACGCTAAGCATTGCACAGGTCAGCTTACATGGTGTAAGCAATGTGTAGGCCGGCTAACTCAGTCTGCCCAGTGGTATACCCCTTTAAACAATGCCAGCATTAGGTAAACAGGTGTGCTCATAGCTTAGCCTTTTCAAAACCGTCCAATCACAGAAAAGTGTGGGAAATCGGGAGTATGTAAACCCCACAGGTGCCAATAATTCCCATAACTGGTTGCAGCTCCCTACTGTAGGCAGAATGGCTGGAGTTGGGGAAGGCACTCGATTTTGAGTGCAGAGCTGGGGCACCCAGGAGTCCAGATTCATGGAATGGCTCCTGGTAAAACGCCATGAGGAGAGACTACTGCAGGGCCAGTACCAGGGCTCTCAGTATAAAGTGGAGGCCTGGGACAGTCTCGCCCTTGACCTCAGCAGTGCCACTGGTATCACCCGGACTGGTGAGCAGGTCAGGCATCACCATGCTGACCTGAAGCGGAGGAGGGGTGATCTCTTGGACCAGTGGATCCAAGAAGCAAGGCAGATGGCCGATGCCCCAGCACTAAGTACCCATTCTACTATGTAGATAATGATTGCCTAGCTTGTGTATACTATGGATAGGTAATGGCTAAATATCACTGTATTTCTCTGACAGCTGCAAATGAGTGGGCTGCGAACCAGCAAGCCCATGCTGCTAGGCTGCAAAGGCTTGCATTGTGAGGCAGGTTAGTAATATTCCTGCATGTACTGCCATAACAAATAAATATAACAGTTCTAGAAAGTGTTGTACCTGTATAAAAACGTATTGTGCATGGGATGTACTGAATAAACAAGACAATATGGCAGAAAGACTGTCATATAGGTTGCATGGAAAAAAGGTATTGTGCCGTGGGTCTCCTGCCCACCCTCAGACTCGCGCACCTGTTAGTCTACTTGGTCCGTGTTTCAAGATGGGACGGGTGTGTCACCGACGTCGCAGCGGACCCCGGGCACCTGAGGTGAGCCCACCGGCCCAGCGGCGGGACATGGTCAGGCCGCAATGAGGGCAGTCCAGCCCAGTCGACAGTCCCGCCGGGAGCCAGGGGCCACCGGCCCCCGCCATGAGGGCGAGGGAGGGTGCAGCAGCGGTCATCTCCCACAACCCCGGGGGCACGGAGAGGGCTGATGCCACGGGCTGTAACACTCCCCTCCAGGGAGAGGAGCCACCTTCCGCGCGGCCTTCCCGGCCAACCCAGAGCCGGTCGCGGCACACCACCTCGGAGGAAGTGCGCCCGACTGTGGCCGGCATGCCTGGGGACAGTCCCCCACCCCCCAGAGGGGGAGGGAGATCCACCTCACCCAGGTGGTCGGCGCGGCCGCCGGGTTGAATCCTCCGGGCGGACCGCGCGGACCCCACCCATTTACCTCTGAACGGTTTCACGCCCTCTTGAACTCTCTCTTCAAAGTTCTTTTCAACTTTCCCTTATGGTACTTGTCCGCTGTCAGTCTCGCGCCGGTGTTTAGCCTTAGATGGAGTTTACCACCCGCTTTGGGCTGCATTCACAAACAACCCGACTCTGGGAAGACCTGAGTATAATATCTTGTGAATAAAAGTATAACCCCTGGAGTGCTTGTGTACATTCTGCTTTCATATGTTGTTGTAGTGTCGCATTCTATAAATAGTGCTGCTGTATTAAGCAGTGCTACCCACACTGTTGAACACAGTTAAAATGTGTAGGAAGTTCAGTATAACAATGATGGAAGTCCCAAGAGGACAGTCATATAGAACAACTAAGGGAGATTTATACAGAAACCAATGGAACACTTTATACCAATTCCCTGATAGTACAGTGTACTGTAATGTCAACTGTAATATTTTTACCACACACTGAAGGGGTTTGAATCCTGGGAGTGGTAGCAAGTTGTATGCATAATCATACCCCACAACTGTACAGATTTTGTAAGAATGTTCATATAGAAAGCTGTATGCATAATTAGACCCAACTGTGCAGACCTTGCTAGAATGTTCAGATAGTGCACTGTAAGCATAATCATAACCATTAACTCTACAGACTGTGGCAGAATGTTCAGGTAGTAAGCTGTATGCATAGTCATACCCTCAACTGTTCTGATATGTCCAGCATGTCCAGATAAATGTCCCAAACCTGCTGCCTGGTTACCTGTTCCCTTGACAAATCAGTGTGATGTTCCAAGAAATGTAGGCAGCTTATCCTGACATATAATGGATAGTCAGACCTGAACATAAAAAGAGAATGTATATGGAAACAAACCTGTCATTGTAGCATCTCACCCAAAGTGTATGACAGCTATTCCAAAATATGTCACATTAACACCTGCAGCCTGTCAAGCCTTGACCAGAGTGTGTGCAATAACGGATTGTTAGGTATGTGTATAACATCAATATGGAATCTGGGAGTATGTGTAGTATTTGTCAGGTAGTATTAACAAATATTTCTCCACAGCTATAACTTGTAAGAGGTGTAGACTGTAGGTACAACACAGTTCACTCATATACCTGTCTACAAGCATGGAATCTGGGAGTATGTGTAGAATCTGCCAGGTAGTGTTAAACATTTTCCCCACAGCTATAACAGGCAAGAGGCGTAGACTGTAGGTATAACACAATTCACTCATATACTTGTCTACAAGCATGGACTTTTGGAGTATGTGTAGAATCTGCCAGGTAGTGTTAACAAACATTTTCCCCACAGCTATAACAGATAAGAGATGTAGACTGTAGGTACAGCACAATTCACTCATATACTTATCTACAAGCATGGAATCTGGGAGTATGTGTAGAACTTGTCAGGTAGTGTTAACAATGATTTCCTCAACAGCTATAACAGGTAAGAGGTGTAGACTATATGTCAGACACAGTCCATGTAGATACTAATCTACAAACATACCACAGTACAAAGTAAGGACATTGGGTAGTGTAATAATACATGTAAGGGACAGATCACTGCAGTGACTTAGAAAGTTGTGAAACTACAGGGATATATTAGTTGTTAATTGACCTCTCTCTCTCAACCCCACCATATGTGCTACAATAACCTAATTACACATCTGAATGGGTACATGTACACTCCAAACTTTTTTGGGGACATATGTCCTATTGGTTTATAAATATTCACATTTTGTTCTATGCATGTGCCATGTTAAAATACTCCCATATTGGTGGCCTGTTGCCATCAATGAAACCTGCATGCTGTTGTAGTGGCCACTGTTGTCCCATATATGCATGTGTTCTACTCGCTTTGCACCTGTTGTAAATCTGGTGTCTTGGGTTAATGGGAATATCTATGCATGCCATTATAACTAATCCTGAATGCTGTTGACTATTACTAACCAATATCTTTCTTAAAACTGCAACACCATAGCTCGTATGGGAAGGCCGGTCCCAGCAGACGCACCGGGCACCGGTATGTCTGGGACCCAGCCTGGGACCTCCTCCTCCGTTGGCCATGCACCACTTTTGGGTGGACCCGCCACAGGGGATGGGACTCAGCTCTTCCATGGGAGCGGGGCTGGAGAGGTACCTGTCACCTGCCGTCAGGTCCTGGCCGTGGTGCGTAGGGAGCTCGACAAGGAAATTTGAGACCAGCTACACCAGCTTGAGGGCCACGTGGCACAATTAGAGGGTGAGCCTGCCCCTCCTACCCAGCCCCCAGCACAGCCACCTTTGGGGCCGTGAAGGTGCAGTGGTGACTGCCCATGGGTGGGGACCTCAGTCCCACTGTTTCCATTTGGGGGCTCATGGGATTGCGACTTCCAAACACCTCTCCCCATCCAAGGTGTTTACCCCCCACATGTGTTATATACTGCCACTGTATGCATCTTGTTTGTCTTGTCTGTTAACCTACCCAACCTACCTCCCCAAACATACCTACTACCCCTCCCCAACATCCCAATCTCACCTGAAAAAAAAGGACAATCTATTCCCACAAAAAAATCTCACCCCATACATAGCTGTCCATTTCTTACACATTTCCACTGGATACATGTAATCCGGTCTAATTGGCATCACAACAAATTAATGTTGTCCTCACCCCCATCCAGGGGTTTGAATGTCCAAATCTACCCCCAAATTCAGTGCATATGCGCAGCTGTTGTAGAAGAAATGGGCAGCTATGGACCTTCTCTAAACCCTTCCTGCACATCCCTGGCTCATTTCCCTACTGTCTTTCCCTTTTTGTGCCCCTTTTTTCACCACTGTCCTAGCAACCCCTTTTTCTTTTCTTTTAAAGAAATTAGCATGGGGGTTAAGCGGGAGTAAGCATTTTTAAGCAGCAGTAAGGGAGTTTAAGCCTGTTTGCGTGGAGGTAAGCACTGCCTACACAGGTTAAGCAATTTAGAAGCTGAGTGTAAGAAACTGTAACTGGAAGTTAGCATTGCTTAGCTCTGCGCAAACCAGCTTACAACTGCTTTAAAGTGCCTTAAGCACTCTGTATCCAACGACCCATATTCTGCACAGCAACAAAATAAACAGCCTCTGTAAGTCTCAAACCCAGGGCTATGCACACCATTGACAAAGTGATTTACCACTAAGCCATGTCGGACACACCAAACCCTAATGTTTACAATAACATATCATCCAGCCCAGTCATTAAACAGTACAGAGAATGTATTCCAACATTTAGATGTATGTGTGTGTGTGTACCTATACTAATATATATAAACAGATACAACATATCTATATATATATATATATATATATATATATATATATATATATATATATATGAACATATATGCATGCAAATGCCTACAGCCATAGATATGTATGTCTACTATATATATATATATATATATATATATATATATATATATATATACATATATATATATATATATATATATATATGAATATACGGGCATACATCTGTAGATAACAATGGGGAAATAACAACATATATGTCCACATGCATATACACGTCTATAGCTATATGTCTACATATACACAGCAAGGTACATATATGTACGCAGATATATGTCTATGTAGGTATATACAGACATAGTCATATATATGTAAGCAGATATATATATATATATATATATATATATATATATATATATATATATATATAGAGAGAGAGAGGTATATGTGGTCATACATCTATAGATAGCAATGGTAGATTAACAAAAACAAATATGTCCACATACACCAGTAATGGGGTTGAAAGGCCCCAAACAATATAAGTCTTGTATGAATAGACATATCCCCCATAGCCAAACATGTCCGCCCTGCAATACACTACCAAGTGTTGCAGATCCCATAACCAGGACCTGACATGACATGGCCACAAGATGTTAACAGTACTACATCCCACCTGTATGATAGCAGGCTGGTATTGGTAACATATCATGCAGTACAGTCCGGCTCCCATAGGAAATGTAAAATGTGGAAGCTATCAACATTGCCAGGATACATATACACAGACACATATATGCAGATACTGATATACACACACACACATATATATATATATATATATATATATATATATATATATATATATATTTATATTTACATATATATAGATATACATGTGGCTACACATAGACATGCAGACATATGTACTGTAAAATACATATGTAGAAGGTGCACAAGATATGGAACAGCCACTATGCCTACAGTTCACACCTGAACAACTGGACACTGTATGGGCCACCCATTCAACTGACAATCACTGCCTGCAACATATACCCACAGAGAGGTCATAGGAAAAAAACCCACACACAGGTGTGCAGAAATGGAAACACTTGATTTGTGTACTATTACAGTTCAATATACTATTGCTACTGTGATTGGGATTGTTTTCATAGCCATGGTGTGTGTGGGAGGTCACATCTGCTTTCCACATGTGTGCCATTGGCTACTGACAGATATCCTAAGAACATCATAGGGAAGTACCGCTGCTAGCACGTACCACCCCTGTTGACTGCAGCAGAGATATTGGCCAATATGTGTGGACATTCTGACACACTCTGTACAGTCCAAAGGTATACACAGAACCCCTTAGTGCAAAACATGTGTACCATGCCTGACAATATGGACATTAACAGCCATGTAGATGGGTATAACACATAACGACTGGTATACATATGCCACCATAGGTTATTCAGACACACACCCCTGTCTGGCCTGACATGTAATAACCACTGGTATGGGGGTGCCATGATCACATACTACCCACTAGATATTGACATACATCTGCACAGCATCCCACTGTTCTGTTTGACATACATGTCTGTTAAGGGAGGCCCAGCAACAGTACATCTGGCAAGTATCTGCACATGACATCTCACTGGGTACGTACAGTAAGCTGCTAGGCATGTAACAATGCACTGTGCAGGCTACAGGCAGACTGGCTCAACACTAGCCTACATCTCCTATGGGGGAATGCACATGTACCTGCATATATAGCAGACTGTACAGGTATGTCACAGCACAGGGTAAGATACACCTGTGTGACAGTGCATAACCACAACCAATGAGAACACAGCCACAGCCACATATGGCAAGCTATCATAATATTACAGTATATGGACCATCTGTTCAACACCATCCTCATACACCCTACATTTACTGGGCCACTACACAGTTTGGTCTGATGGCTGACTGTGGTATTGGACATGTGTGTGTATGGCCCTACAAACATGTAAGCCAATACTGTAACATACAGTGGAGCAGTATGTAACATCAGATAGGACGGGACCTAGGACGATGACAACTGCCACAGTCTGTGCAAAGGCCAAAGTACATGTTAATACACATATACAAACTGTCGACATTCACCATAACTACACAGACCTCAGTACTGTGCACACAACCAAAGTATGTCCAGGTTATGTCATCAAATATAACCGCTGCTGTACATAACATGTGTAGAGGTCTGATATCGCACTGGCTTGTTATCAGATATGATAACACTAATTATGGTGTACAGCATTTATGCACCTCTTAATGCATGACATATGTACAGAGGTTGACTGTGTTGTGGCTGGAAGCACATTCACAGGGTCAATACTGACACATTGCTGTGATAACCTCATACATTTATTTTTGTAACAGGGTTTGTTGCAGCATATGTCCTATGAGAGATATGAAGTCAGTAACTGTCATGGCGTACACCATCTACAGACTGCAATCCTCACACTACCTTCTGCAGTTCACAGATACATGTTCTGTGGGTAACACATGACTCCAAAAGCACCACACACTGCCCAGTCTGCAGATGACCCTACAGATGGGGAGTCCTCATAAACATACAACTGACGTGGCAGGTATTAATACATGTAGGACAGCCATATCTGCACACACCCTGTTAAACCAACATTACTCTGAATGCAGTATAGCAGTGCTTACAGTCTGTAGTCAGGTCAGGCACACCCCCCTCCTGTGTGTTGGCCTATTTCCACAGTGTATGTTGTCAGAGATAAATCCCCACTCCATCTGAGATGCTGTTTGCCAAACAACAGAATGAGTTCCTGCTGACAGTGACGGAAAAGAACCAACACAATCATGATGCTCCTAGATGTTGGAGTGTGTTTTCATGCAATTGGCTATGGGAATGTTAACACAGCTGTTCCACATGCAATCAGCTAAGGAAGGCCTGCAATTCGTGCAGAGGCCATCAGCTGATCATGAGCATTACCTAAAATACACATGCTGCTGCCTAAGAAAAGCAGGTATAGGTCTCCACATCCACCAGTGAGGGAGTGAGGGAGGCAGACAGAGGCACCGGCAAGTCAGGGAGGGGTGGGAGAGTAAAAACTAGGCATGTTTGTGTCACACCCCTACCAGCACAGGGTATCAAACCCCTGATGACTATTTACTGCTATCACAGTTCTATGCAGTTGTTGGATGTGCCACATAGGTTACCTGTTGTGGAGTCCGCAGAACATATATGTGATGGTGAGTGACATCTGCAACAGGGATATGGTAGCTATATGGTAGGTGATGTACACGTGCCTGTCCACATGAACAGGTGCCAGCGTCAACACAGTCACACTCTCACAGGGACGCACAGACATTGACACTCTTGGCAGGGCCAGGGATACAGCTCATCACTAGTGAGATTGCCACAACATATTACTGTGCAGGTATCACATGCACCACATGGGGTTATACGGAGGTTATATGGGCAAAGGGTATGAGGAGGTGTCTGACATCAGACAGCATGCATCGGTATGCCACTGGTGGTTGTAGTGAGTGTGGATGTGATCATACACATCATACAACACACACACAAACACACAGGGTGCCAGTACTGACATGCATGGGTGCCTTTCTGCACGAGTATGTGGTGGTTGACTGTGGCAGATGGCTATACAAGGCTAGGTGATGGGTATACCTTGGCATCAGGCCACATGAAAATTGTCTGCATTGTGGCTCAGGCCTGTGGTTTCTGCATTTGCCCACAAAGGTGTGTATTGTATGCACCATCCAGTCACCTGGGTGGCTATTGCATGTGGCCAATGCTGTGCATCGCCTGCCATGTATGTGTTCCCTAGTCCATGACATGGATGGTGTTTGAGATGTGCACACCTCCCATATACATGTACAGGGACATGTAGAACTGTACCTGGGGTGTCGGGCCCATGTTGTGTACACAGATTATAATCAGATGTGCCAGTTGTGGCCACCTGTGGCAGGAACTGGTAATGGACAGCAGGTTAACCCTGCACCTACATTGATAGCATGCTAATGGCATTCTCTGGCGTCAGTGGCATCTGTCCATACAGGGCATGTTTTCAGGCATGGTATGTCCTTTGTGGGTCACATGTGATGGCACCACAGGTGTTGCAGGTGTCCAGTGGGAAACATGGTGAAGGTGCACTGTCTGCATGTATGTGCCTATTGGACAGATGGGTGCCATGCCCTCTGTAGGCCACTGCAATCACTCCATAGTTACTATCAGTCACCAATATGCAGTGTACTACACACATATTGGCTGCTGCCTCAGCATATGTGTGTGTGTGTGTGTGTGTGTGTGTGTGTGTGTGTGTGTGTGTGTGTGTGTGTGTGTGTGTGTATGTGTGTGTGTGTGTGTATGTGATATGGGTTGACAGTGTGCTCTGGGTAGTACTGGGTTTGCTAGCTGTGATTGCCTGGCCATGATGTCATGTGTATGGGTATGGACTTGCACCCCAGTCTCTCGGCTATTTCACATCTGATATCCATGTACAGTGGGCATTGTGATATAGGGCCACCATAAAAGATATTTTCAAAACCCACCCCACATTGGGCCCAGGTGTCACACACGCACACAGGATACAAGTTACACACATCTGTCATGTCTGGGAGTTGAACCCCTACCGACCTAGTTTAGTACACTACAGCACTACACGGTTATAGTATGCGCCACAGAGATTACTGGCATATTCCTTCCCCAAAGGTGTATTTCACATTGGATGACATCAGCAGGACTGCCACAGTAGGCCATTGGATATGTACTGAGTGTGACTAGCCTAAAATGCATTGCTCCCCACACAGAGAGTGGAACACACACAACCCACATCCATGGGTATAGAACCCCTAACAGTGATCTATATCACACTACAGAGGTTACTGGACTACAGCTTCCCAGAGGTGTATTTCTAGGTAGATGACATCAGCAGCCTTATCAAAGATGAGCATTTGAATTGTAGGGAGTGTGACTACCCTAAAAAGCATTGCTCTCTACACAGACAGACACACAAACACACACAGTTGCCATGTTTGGGAATTGAACTCCTACCTAACTACTTTATCACACCACTGCAGTACGAAGTTATGGGTCACACCACAGAGATTACTATGCTACAACCTTTCCAGGGATGTATTTCTAGGTGGATGACATCAGCAGCCTTACCAAAGTAGAGCATTTCAATTGTAGGGAGTGTGACCACCCTAAAAAGCATTGCTTTCTACGCAGACAGGGTCAGACAGGCACACACTTGCCACATCTGAGAGTAGAACAGCTACCTATCTAATTTATCACACTACAACAGTACACAGTTATAGGATACGCTGTGGAGATTACTGGGCTACATCCTTCCCAGAGGTGTATTTCCAGTTGGATGACATGAGAAGCTTTGCCAAAGTAGAGCATACAAATTATATAGAGTGTGACTACCCTAAAAGCATTGTTCTTTACACAGACAGGGTCAGACAGACACACGCACAAACACTTGCCATGGCTGGGAGTAGAACAGCTAGCTATCTAATTTATTACACTACAACAATAAGCAGTTTCAGGACATGCGATGGAGATTACTAGGCTACATCCTTCCTAGATGTGTATTTCTAGGTGGATGACATCAGCAGCTTTGCCAAAATAGTGCATTTAAATTGTAGGGGGTGTGACTACCCTAAAAAGCATTTCTTTTTACACAGACAGACACACACAGTTGCCATGTCTGGGAATTGATCTCCTACCTAACTATTTTTTCACACTACAGCAGTATGCAGTTATGGGACACGCTACTGAGATTACTGGGATGCAACTTTTCCAGGGATGTATTTCTAGGAGGATGACATCAGCAGCCTTACCAAAGTAGAGCATTGCAATTGTAGGCAGTGTGACCACCCTAAGAAGCATTGCTCTCTACTCAGACAGACACACACAAATACCCATACACACACACACACACACACACACACACACACACACACACACACACACACACACACACACACACACACACACACAGTTGCCAAGACTGGGGTTAGAACTCCTACCTAATTAGTTTATCACACTACAACAGTACGTAGTTATGGGATGCACCACAGAGATTACTGGGATGCAACCTTTCCAGGGATGTATTTCTAGGTGGATAACATCAGCAGCCTTACCAAAGTAGAGCATTTCAATTGTAGGGAGTATGACCACCCTAAAAAGCATTGCTCTCTACTCAGACAGACACATACAAACACACAGTTGCCAAGGCTGGGGTTAGAACTCCTACCTAATTAGTTTATCCTACTACAACAGTACGCAGTTATGGGATGCGCCACAGAGATTACTGGGATGCAACCTTTCCAGGGATGTATTTCTAGGTGGATGACATCAGCAGCCTTACCAAAGTAGAACATTGCAGTTGTATGGAGTGTGACCACCTAAAAAAGCAATGCTCTCTACTCAGACAGACACATATATGCACATGCACACACAGTTGCCAAGTCTGGGGTTAGAACTTTTACCTAACTAGGTTATCACACTACAGTAGTATGCAGTTATAGGATATGCCACAGAAATTACTGGGGTATGACTCTCCCAAAGGTGTATTTCACAGTAGATGACCTCAGCAGGCTTGTCATAGTGGGGCTATGGGGAGGGAAGTGTGTGTGCATGGGCCATAACCCATTCATCTAGAGGTTGACATGCCACATGTGGGCACAACCTTGGTCATATTCCATAGGTCCGTGTATACAGCTGCTAGATGACTACTTCCTTGAACAGTCATGTTGCACAGCTGGCATGTGCACCACATACTCTGTAATGCTGACAGATACCGGTGGCTAGTATCTGCAGTGTGTGACATCAGACCCTGGTGTGGTTGTGGCCCTTTGGCTGTGTGCTGGGTGGGAGAGCCTTAGATGGCTCCTTGTCACAGTCACCCTCTTCCACACATCTATGTATGTCTCCCTTTGGCTTATTATAGTATGTTGTCCTTGCATATATGCCTGTATTCCTATCCACTATGTGTGCAAAGCATGTGTGGTGCATACTGAGGAGTGTGTGCACTAACATCTGCGCTTGCCAGATATGTCTGTTCCACTGGTGTTTGCAGACATGGCCTTCATGTGTTTAAGTGTGTGAGCATGCCCAATATGACCTTTCAGTATGTTGTTGACTGACATGGCCTTCATTACTCAAGTCTGTGGACATGCCCAGCATGGCCGTCTGTATCCAGCATCCCCCACTAGGTGACCGTGTGGGATGTCCCTATTGGCAAATCTCTGGTACAGCTATGTCAGATGCCAGATGTGAGAATCATGATAGCTTCCAGGGCAGCCAGCACACACATTCATTATTATGCCCTGGGCATCGCATACAACCTAGCAGTTGATGGAAGTGAAGCCCTTGCGGGTGATATAGACCCTAACCCGCTCACCGGGTGGTACTTTGATGCATATGTGCGTGCAGTCTATTGCACCCACTACCTCAGGGTAATCAGCTATTTGGTGGAAGAGACGCATATTGCTGGCCAATGCCTCACGGGTGTTGAGGAAATATAAGTGCTCACCTACATGTGCTGACATTGCATCCAGGAACTGGTGGAGTACCCTGTATGCTGATGTCTGTGAAATCCCCATCATATCCCCAGTTGACCTTTGGAAGGTACCTGTAGCTAGTAATCTTAGGCCTACACATACTTTGGTATCCAATGGGATAGGTTCCCCTCAGTCAGTTTGGTGTGTCAGGTGTGGCTGGCGCAGCTCAACAATTTGCTGTAGGAGGTCCCTGTCCACCCTATAGTGCTCCACTATCTCCAGCTCATGTAGCCCCTGGTAGGTTACCCTGGGTCTGTACACTTTTCTTCTTCTCCTCACTGTGGGTTGGTTGGCAGCATTCACATCCTCACCACCCACAGCCTCTTCCACAAGTTGTATGATAGCTATTGCAGCCACTAGCATTTTGCTGTTGTGAGTGTTAAAAGTTCCCCGCTTGTTGACACCGGTGGTGTAGAGTGTGGGAAATACCAGAGGGGAAGGTGTTTGCTTAGTTTATGGTAGTGTTCTGGGCTGGGCTGGTCTGCTGCCTGTGTAATTGGCTGATTCTGATACATTTCACTTGCCAGCTAAGCTAGTTCACCTTGATTACCTTCCTACTGCTGTTTTGCCTTCCCATTGCATTCCTGTTTAAGCCCGTGTGTGCGCCGTGCAAACAGAGTGCTCAAATGTGCACACTGCCGCTATTTCCAGGTTTAACCTATTTTTTCTTCCTGTAAAGCCCGATGTGCAGCGCGCACACCCGCTTAAGCTTTGTAAAGTGTGCTAAGCAGGTTTAGACACACCCCCTAGCTTACCTATGCTAAGCTAGGAGTAAACCCGAGCCACAGGGCTCCAATCCGCTTACAATATGCCTGACACCCCCCCCCCCCATGATGTCACCTAACTCCTAGGCTTGCACCAGGCTATTCCTACTCTTACACTGTTGGGACCTGACTCAAATGCTGGGGAAAACTGGGATTCACTATCCTTCCCCTCATCTGCATAGGATTGCCTGCTAATGCATAGTTACATGTCTCACACTGAGCCTCCCCCTTAGCAACCACTACTCACTGGCCAGATTGTCTTCTGCCTGCCATTGACTTGCATGGCAGAATACTGATTTTCGTTAGAATGCTTATTTTAGGTTTATTTTATTATTCCCGCCCCCCCCGATCCCATTTGCGTGCCGCTGCCCTATGCTTAAACAGACGAGATCAGCTAAAAAAATTTAAAAGTTGATTTTTTTATCTTATAAACTGTTTGCAATGCCAATGGCCTTATACTAGGCCATTGGCATGCTTACTACATGATATGCAGCCTTTATTTGGAGCTATCATAGCTCCGTTTTGGATTTTGCAGAAATGTACTCGGTTACTAACCGAGTACATTTCTGTAGATTGCACTAGTCTTGCATGGACTGTTGCAATATTTCTGGATTGCAAAAATCACCTAATTTGCATAGATTTCACCTGCAAATGGGGTGATTTGTATACCAGGGCTTAGTCTGTGCAAGATTAGTGCAGGAGTGCTCATGCACGCCCCTGCAGGCTGTTCCTGGATTGCATGGCAGACATATTGCCTGCTTGAGCTCCTGCACCGATCTTGCACTCCATGCAAGCTTTTAAGAATCCGGGGGTAAGTCAAAGAAACAATATTATAAATTTATTCAGAAGCATTAGAAAGGATGGGCAGCTTCTATATGCTCATTTACCTAAAAGGGATGTTTCAGTTTTAGTAAATAAATCCTTGAACTGTTCACATGAATTTATTACACTAGATAACAATGGCAAATGTGTGATGGTCAAAATTAGAAAACACAGCCCAACAAAACTCCTAGGATATTTTTATAACCCAGATGTGGATGATCCTAAAAATATTAATGATTTTTCAAATATTCAACAGGAATTAAGTCAATGGAACTCAGTTCTGATGATTGGCAGGGACTTCTATGTGGCCCTTGATCCTCAGATAGATAGGACATGTAAGAATGCAAAAAATGCAGTCAAAGTACTTAAGGTTACATGGAACTTTATAAAAGACTGTAAACTTATTGACCATTGGAGGGCCTTTCACTCAGAGATCAAAGACTTCACTTATATTACTCCAGAGTCTGGCTCCACTAGCAGAATCGACTACTTTTTTTTGAGTAGACTAAGGATAAACTGGATAAATTGGATTGAGCACAGGGCCCCTCATTCCCTAGTGTGGGCATAATTGGGTATGGTGGGCAACTGGATTTGTAAACTGCCTTGGAGATTTGATATATCCTTGTTGAAATGAAAGTACACCAGCAATGCAATAACGACATTCATTTCATCATTTTGGGAAAATGCCATTATACAGAATGGAGCTTAGGCATTTTCATGAGAGGGGTTTAAAATGGACACTCAATGGTTTGCTTGAGCTTTACTGAATACGATCAGACTAGATAAATCAACAATGTTAGAAAGCCTTAATAACAGGATAACACAAATTGAGGTAAATTACATAAGGACAGAATTTAGCTCTAAAGTTATTAAATAACAGATTGTCGTTTTGAGAAATAATTTATTAATCCTTAGTTTAATTGCTTCTCCACTCATTGGGAAAAAATAGAAGATTTTTACTGAGCTTGGGCATAACATACCTCAAACTCCTAGCATACAGCTTAAAGTCAAGAAAACAGAAATGCAAATTTTTGTCATGAGAGATGCTTCAGGATGTCTGTAGATCAGCCCTCACTTCATAATGGTTTGATACCTTAAAATGTATTTCAGAATAAAAGGGCTAATGATCAAAAAGATAGGTCAGATGTTTTTGCAGACGTTTCCCTTCCACAAATGACAGACTCCATGAAAGCCAAGCTAAATAGACCTAATACACTAGATGAAGTTAATTAGTCCATTCTAAGTATACTGACTGAGAAATTGTCTGGGTCTGACAGGTTAACTGCTGAGGTTTATCATCATTATGTCTATGAGCTCGGCCCTGTCTTGCACAATTTACACAAAGTGAGACAACTAGCAGATTCCCATTGTAACTATTGTATTCAGGCTCTTATGCAAAAAATCAACACTAATTGTCATTTTTCAGCAGATAACTCAATTTCAAAACATACCTGTCAAGGTTGCCCACTTTTCCCAATGCTATTCATCCTGGCAGCTGCCTTTATTTAACAAACATGTCCAGTTCAGCTATCATTTTTCTGGATGATGCAACATTCTCTTCTGTGTAGTTTAATGATGTTGGGGTAATATGGATATTCAGTCATCATAATAACTTGAAAAAGTATTAGAATTGCCAGAAAATGTTGGGAACTTCTCCTACCTCAGTCTTAACAAGTATAAATAACATGTATTCTTATTAAATCAAGGTGGTATAGAAGTCAAAGCAGCAATAGAAATATTAGGAATAAAAACATTGTCTATTTGCAAATACAAGGGAATAACTGTATTGACAAGTATATCAGTAAGATGGATAAAAATAATAAATCTGCTATTGCTGAAATTAAACAAATGTTAACTGAGCGGGATCTCTTAAATCTCCCATTTCTTGCTAGGATCAATGCCCTTGAAATGTTCTGTCTACCTAGATTTGGTGTTTTATGCAGATACTTGCCTAATGTATGCACTACCAAATACCCACAAACCTTCCAAAACTTAATGATGGGCTGTCTCTGGAGAAATGATATGCCTAGAATTTCGTGAAAAAACTCATTAGTTCTTTTACACAGGAGGTTTACAACTTCCAGATCTACTATTTTACTCCACAACCGTAGCCCTAAGCCAAGTAATACAATTCAGCTCACTGATACCCATCTGGCTTAGTTCTGATATTTTGTTATTCACTCTGTCAATGGCCAGTAATACATGATGGTTTGAAAACCTGGTATCCAGGTAGGCTTGTAAATTGGATAGGTAAGAAGCTATCAAACAGGAAACAAGGTCCTTTATTGGTGTTATGGGATCGAATATGGAATCAGAACCAATATCTGGTTCACAACAAACCCTTTTTTGGCTTGAATGAATGTTTAAAGGGTGTCCCTTTTGGAAGGCTATTGTTCAGGAAAAATTTGGAGGTTCTCCAGACTATCAACAATATTTGCAGAATCCTAAATGTTCAAATATTAAATGTTGACAGTTTCAACAACTCAGTTATGGGGAAGACAACATTCAAATTGTGGAGCACAGGAATAGATGGGAAAGGAACCATTGTCACCTTTATTGCTGTTTGACAGACACAAACTGGTTTAGACCCCAAAATAAAGTGAAACTTACAGCTAGGTAGGGAATTGCCAATGCAGGTCTGGGAACAAAATTTAGGACAGTAGAAACTTTTTCATTCTATACCCCACCTGACATTCACCTGGTATACGTTACCACACCAGTGGCAAAACTCCCTATCTGTGTTATGTAGCATAAGTTGAATGGATGACAATAGGTGTTGGAGATGTTCTGTAGTTACTGTGGACAGTTTTCATATAGTATGGAATTGTCTGAAGATCAGTATAATCTGAACTCAGCTCTTTGAAGCTACTTCATGGGTGATCAGGAAAAATTGAACAGGCCTTGATTACCTGGAATTTTGGCTACTTGGTCTAGAAATAGAATTCTTTAGATTTAATGAGGCAGAAAACTAATGGACTAGAATTATTAGCTGGATTATGCTTACTGTTATCTTTCCCAATTAGAAATCTGACCCACAGACTTTGTCAAACTTTTTGGTACTTATTAGCACAGTTTGGTCTCAATTACAAAATCATAAATATTACACTACTTTTACATTATTTTGGAATATGTTTTACTTGTCTTGGTGTAGTATTATGGCTGATTACTAATATAATAAAAATACTATACAATATATGCACATATATTTTTCTTCAATTATTTTTTTGTGTCTGTATGTGTATTTGTTTTGCTCACCTCTGTGTTGTACTAATAAAGGAGTTGTTGCAAAAAAGTTATACCTACTGTACGTAACAGTTATCAGCTGCCTTATGCGTATAACAAACTATTCATATAATGCTTTCTTTCTTCCTTCCTTCTTTCAAAATTATGTCAAGATTATAGTTTCTTTGTATGTAGCACTTGCATTGAACACTATTTCTTTAACATCTGTAATGCACATCTCTCTATTCTGATATAAAATGTGAATATTGTGGATTGGGATAGGAACATGCCAGGCAGAGAAGTAAAACATATGTTTGTGTTTATCACTGTATAGTTTATTAACTGAAAGATTAAGCCACTCCAGAAAAGCTAATCACATAGCGCATGGGCCAGAGGTAAAGCAAAGGTTAGTACCATTGTGCAGAATCTATTTGATGTATTGATACTAAAGTAAAACTGTGGCCTTTATAAATTAGAGCAGTATATAAGTCAGTCAGTGGATTTAACTTTCCTTCATATTCCAGCACTGTAAGCACTACAGTTTTCTGCTTCCCCACTGTCTATTATTTTGATACAACATGGACATTGCATATTTTCTGTCACTTGCTGTTGTTGCTGTTTATTGTAAGTGTTGTGTTCAATCTTTGTCTTCATCGGATTTACATTTTGCAAATATATGCCTAATGTTATGGTTATGCACTCTATTTTCCTTAATTTCCATTTTTTATCACTTAAATTTTATTTTATATTCAGTTATTCCATACTTTGTATTCATGGCCCATGGATAACACAAGCTGGCAATAATTATGTTATTTGAAGAAACTGTACCTCTCCTTTCTTTGCCGATTGCTCTATGTCAGTATCTGATACATATGTATATATATATATATATATATATATATCAAAATATATTTGCCGTTCGAAACAACAAATAGTAAACCTGAATACACACATTCTGACCGGCCACAATGTCGACCCAA